>NW_015175975.1:50639-78014 GCF_001447785.1 Gekko japonicus
GACTGGGTTTAGATTACTCTACAGTAATACAGACTCTGACCAGCAGCAGACAAAAATTCTAAGACTTATGGCTGCTTACAGCATTATAGTCTTTCCTTCCCTTTGGCTTGTACCATTGCACCCTGCCCACAGAGAGGAATTTATTCTGCAGTCTGTGTATCTCAGACATTTCTAATTCTTGCACCTATCTCTTCAATGATTAAATTAAAGAAGAGATTCCCCCAAGTCAAATGTTCTTCACATATGTCCCAAACACTTTACTAAAGTACATATCATCCCGTGTAATGGTGCTCTTCTTAAATAAATCAAACTTATAATTGCATGGCAGAGATAATAAAGCTGCATTGCTATGCATAATTACTTACATGTAAACACCATTTAATTCAGTGGAACCTATATTCAAACAAAGATGCAAAGAACTGGGTTGTATTTAATCTAATCAAATTTCCTTATACTGATCTCAGCATTCATCCTATGTTTCCAAAATTTTAAGGCATGCAACAAACAAAACCCCCCATAAATCCAAAAAACGAAGTCTGTAATCCCATGCTTTAAATTTCAAACAAGATTCTTGTGCATAGATTGGGGGTGGGGGGGGGAGAAGAAAAATATGTAGTTCTTCTTTGATGCCTGAATGATAAAAGTATTTCAAGAGATTTTTCAAAGCAATTTTGGGAAATTTAACCATACATCTTCTTTCAAAGCTATGGCACATGGGTCATTATAATCCACAGCTTTTATTTTTTTTTTTTACAGTTCATCTGTAAGATGAAACATCATTGCATGGCAGAGCACCCTGCAGAGCATTAGTTCAGTAAAAAGAAAAGGTTACCTGCAGAATCACAACCCCCTTTTCTGCTTCATCTAATTGCTGGGGAGTGTCACCCATCCAAGGACAATATCAGGCTGACTCTGATCAGTTTCCAAGGCCATTAGGACCTTTCTATATCTAGCAGGCATTAGTAACCGTCATTACTAACCTGTGACAAATACTGTCTGTGAGCTGACAGCTGGCATAAGAAATCATCTGCACATGGAAATGGCAGTGTCATTGTCTTTTGTTCGACTGGCAGCTGGTGACATGTCCTTGTGAGCCTGGCCCTCATCTCAGAGTAGAGTGGCAGGTCGGAGGAGCCGCTCCTGTTGAGATGGAAATGAACCCCAGATGGCAACACTGGAAATGTACTTATTTTCCATGTTAATCAGAATAGCCATGTATATCACTCTGAGATATGAATGGTAAGAGAGGCTGTCTGTGATGTAGAGCTTCACTGAGAAGAAAGTACCCCCCATCTTACCCCTAGCAACTCTTGGGAATTCTCATAGTTACGGTATTTTATTTGCACAAATAATGTTTGGTAAACACAGGGTTGGAACAACCAGTCAGCTTTTATGCATTGACAGACAAACCCAAGCCGCAGATCAGCCTCATCTTGAAAAAGCGGACTATGCCAGAAATGTCAGTGCAGTCCTCAACAGAATTATACTCTCCAATCCTTCAGTGGACTTAGAAGTTTATAACCATGTTTAGGATTGCTCTGTAAATTACAGAGAGGGTTTACCCATGTTGTATTTGGGCACTGACTCTCTGTGTGCATATGTGGAATGGAAGACAGTGCACAAACCTTCTCAGCAAGACTCCAGTCTTCTACCACTGACTTCCTTTGAAACAGTTCCCACTTTCCCATAAGTTCTCTAAATCCACTTTGTGGACACTCTGAAACCTTTTGATTGATCTCTTTACTTCAGAGTCTCTCACATTGTTTTCTTCTTCTTTCAAGAATGCCCAAATTTCCTCTCTCTGTGTTTTTCCATAAGGTTAACCATCCTGATAAATTGACAGTATGATCTGATGCAGAGTTACTGCTGTCTTTGAAATGGACTAATTCTGCACAGAATTGCTCTGTTCTGGTCATAATTTTCCTGAGTCATTTGTGTTGCTATTTCATTCTATACCTCCAGATGGAAATACATTTTCCCCTCCAGCAAAATTAACTTCACAGGGTTTGTCAGCAGAAAGTTTGCCATTGCATTCTAGAATGCTGATCAGCTTCTTGAATATACACAGCTGTGGAACTTAACTGACAATTCACAAAAGTAGCTAATTAGCAGCATCCTAAGAGAATTACTCTAGTGTGCACCTTGTTCATGCAGCAAGGAGGCCATTTCTCTCTGAGGCATTTATCTCTTTTGTCCAAAGATGAAAGAGTTGCTTTGCTGTCAGGCCCCAAGGGCCTGGTAGGTCATCCTGGTAGGTCCTGAAGCAAGTGGTACAGGTCAAGTTCCAAAAGTCTCAACCAAGAATCAGAATGACCTGGGACAGGAAGTCAAATTCTACAGGCATGAACTCAGGCTCTGAGGAGCCAGGGCATGTAATGGAATCCAAGGGAGGCAGGATCTCAAGGTCCAAAAAGCATGGTAGGCAGGAGGCACATCCAGACAGAGTCTTCTCCAATAAGCTCTGCGGCTGAGCTTTATGGGGTCCAGTGGACAGTGCTTGGTTCCTGGAGGCTGCTAACTGTGCTCAGCCAGGGACAGGAGTGGTACTGCAGCCCAAGTAGAGTCTGATTACTTGCTACCAGCATTGGCTTGAGACCAATATCCTTGAAATCTTACACTGTATAACATGTGCCTGAATTTCTGGATGTGTCTCACAATGTGATGTAGTTTCAGGTGGGTAGTTGTGTTGATCTGAAGCAATAGAACAAAGTCTGAGTCAGGTGGCACCTTTAAGACCAACAAAGTTTAATCTGGGTATAAACTTTTGTGTGTCTGAAGAAGTGTGCATGCACACAAAACTTATACCGGCCAGAATTAAACTTTGTTGGTCTTAAAGGTATCACTGGACTTAAACTTTGTTCTAGTATGATATAGGGTTACTACCAAAATTTGTGCCTAGAAAAAAATCAGGTTGATTTCTGCAACTTTATTCATTTGGAACATAGTTTTGAAAATTTAGGAAGCCATTATCAAAACCAACAATTATTTTGCTGAATGTGCTGTATATTCTTCTGGGATATTTTCAGTGTGTTCTGTCCACCACCTGGTTTCAACCAGGGAAAGGGCAGGGAAGTGGAGAACTGTAACTGATTCTCCCCTCCCACTGCAGACCCCTGCATTATACCCAGTGCTGTTCATTTGGTTCACCTGAATGGGGCTGTGGTGAGGTGCAGATGGAGGGAGTGGTAGAAAAGTTCTGTTCTACAAGTGAACGATATGTTCCCACCCAGAAAGTATCTCCACACATGGTTCACCAGATACAGCCCAGCATACTAGTGATTTCAGTGTGAGTTCATATTTCAGTATTATTGTGTATGCAGCTTTAACCTTTATAGTTGCTAACAAAATAAAATTATAAATTAAAACACAGTTTAAAGAACATAAATGAAACCAAGCCATTGCAAAAACAATGAATGATACTATTGCACATATGAACTGAATTAATTTTGAATTGCCAGTGATACATATTTATAAATCCAGAATCTGTGAACTTGAAAATCACATTTATCTTATGGGTTTTACACATTCCTGTTATAATGTCAGTTCACTCACGAGGGACAAATGCACCGTTTCTGTAGATTATTACCTCTGCCTATTTTCTGTTGGTGAATATACATAAACCCCAAATGTGCTTCTTAAATATAAACTATGGTTCTCTCTGATTTGTCTTGTAATCTTTTAAACAGATAATACTTTGTTTAAAGGTAAAGGTAAAGCTTCCCTTGCTCGAAAGCCAGTCGAGTCCGACTCTAGGGTTGCGGTGCTCATCTCCGTTTCCAAGCCGAAGAGCCAGCGCTGTCCGAAGACGTTTCCGTGGTCATGTGGCCGGCATGACTAAACACCAAGGCGCACGGAACGCTGTTACCTTCCCACCGAAGTGGTACCTATTGATCTACTTGCAATTTCTTGCTTTCGAACTGCTAGGTTGGCAGGAGCTGGAACTAGAGACGGGAGCTCACTCCATCATGCAGCACCCGGGTCTCGAACTGCTGAACTACTGACCTTCCACAGCCTGCAGTTCAGCGTCTTAACCACTTGAGCCACTTTAGCTCCAGAATACTTTGTTTACTGTCTATTATATCCAGCTAAGCAGCTGATGGCAGTCGGTAACACTTTCTCCTCCAATGTAAGAATGGTTGTTTAACTGTAAAATATCTAATAGAACTTGCAAAACTAATTTTACTGATAAGAATAAAGGCATTGTCAGTGGAATAAAGACATTAATGTAAGTGGAATTAAAGCAATAACATTTGAAAAAGCGGATATGTTGTTTATTTTAGGGATCCTTGTTATTGAAAGATGTTGACAAATGTGGCATAAGTCACAACTTCTCCTATGACGGAGGTGAATAAGAATGAGTGTGTCTAAATGACAACTAAGTATGACCATGATTATAGGAGAAATGGGACAATTAGAGAAATTTGTATCCAAGCTATAAATAATATTATCTTTTTAAAAGCTATACAGAGAACAATAACTTCTTATCAGCTTACTGTTTATGAGATTCATCAACACACATGTGAAGTATTATTTGCAGTCCAAATAAATTATATGTATCAACCTCTGGGAATGATTCAAAGTATAACCAACTGTTCAGCAATTCTGAAAAACATAGAAAGGCTTATAAAGAATGAACTAGGTTTTGTGAACAAAAAGATAAGTGGATTTAATTATTTAAAGATTAGGCTGATGCTGTAACCCTTCAGTTCTCTTTATTGGATCAAAGAAGCAACATCCTTAAGTAACAGGAAGAGTATGCATATGGGAGATAAAAACTGACATTTAGCTTCATCAGTATATTAAAAATTACCTCTCTTTGAGAATAAAATTTTTAAAGTTCAGCTTTAATAATTCTTTTGGGGAAGAATCTATGACAATTTTAATAATTAACTAATAACTTTATTCTATTTATTTTTATTTTATTTATTTTCGTACTTATACCCCACCCTCCCCAATGGGCTCAGGGTGGTTCACAGAGGCAAGAACAGCTTGCCATGATGAAACAATATATACAGAACAATTTAAAACATATACTACATAATAAAACCTAATAACAAAGTGCTCAGTGCCATTCATAATCTAAAAAATGGCAGATCGAATGTCCAAAATCCCACGAAGACGGCAGAAGGATTCTTCCATAGTAGATGTTTAATCGGGACCTCAGGGTGGTGTATACTCAAAAGCCTGGTGGAAGAGCTCCGTCTTGCAGGCCCTGCAGAACTGCATAAGATCCCGCAGGGCCCTGATCTCCTCCGGGAGCTCATTCCACCAGGTAGGAGCTGCCACCGAAAAGGCCCTGGTCCTCGTGGCGGCTAGTTTGACATCCTTAGGACCCGGGATGACTAATAAATTTCGGGCCCCTGACCGTAGTGCTCTTGGGGGAACATACGGGGAAAGGCGGTCCTTCAGGTAGGTTGGACCCTGGCCATGTAGGGCTTTATAGGTAACGACCAGCACTTTGAAGCGAATCCGGTATGCTATTGGCAACCAGTGCAGCGCTTTCAGCGCAGGCCGCACATGGTCCCTTCTAGAGAGACCCATTAACAGCCTGGCCGCAGCATTCTGCACCAGTTGCAGCCTCCGGATTTGCGACAAAGGCAGCCCCATGTAGAGAGCGTTGCAGTAGTCTAACCTTGAGGTGACCGTTGCGTGGATCACTGTGGCCAGGTCATCACGGTTAAGGTAGGGGACCAACTGCCGTGCACGCCTAAGATGGAAGAAGGCGGACTTGACAGTGGCTGATGCTATCAGGCAATAGCTGACTTTTTTTTAACTGGCACAATCATTATCCTTGGCCTAATCTTTCAGCAGCAGCCAAGATATTAATATATATAAATGGTTGTATTTAGTGCTAAAATATTGCAGAAATTTTAAAGCTAACAGAATACAAAGGCAGATAAAATAAAAGTGGACATCGAAGGGTTCCTTTAATTAGTTGCTGTAGATTTTCCGGGATGTGTGGCCGTGGTCTTGGCATTGTAGAACCTGATGTTTCACCAGTAACTGTGACTGGCATCCTCAGAGATATAAACACAGAAAGATGGAATACTCTCTGTGTCAAGGTGAGAAGAAAATGGTAGGCAGTAAATATATATCTACTCTAGAAGGTGGGTAGGGCTGAGTCATTGTCTTGTAGGAGTTCCCCAGGCTGTAGACATGCTAATGGAGGAGCTTTCCTGAGGAGGTTCTTTTTCCTTTAATTATTTATTTGGAAATGAAACAAGAGATATGAAATATATTTATATGAAAGCCTTTGTTTTCTGTATATCAATATGTCTAATTTACCACATGGCCAAATTGTGGATACTTAAATTGGGAAAATGGAACCATGAACAGAGAAGACAGATCTTTCTACAAACCTGAAAAAAGTTCCAGGTTTGCAGAAAAATGAGAAAAAAGAAAATATGGGAAGTAGCAAAATTTATGAGAGCCATACCATACAAGGAAAACTTATGTAAGATGTTCCATATATGGCACTGGTCACCTGATAAGATTGCAAAATGTTATCCAAATATTTCAAAGAACTATTGGAAATGCAAATATAGTGTAGGAACTTATTACCATCTGTGGTGGAGATGCAAAAAGACTCATACATTTTGGTTGAAAATACATAAAATAATAATGGAAATTTTAAATATAGATTTACCTTTTTGCCCCAAAATTTTTCTGTTAAATATTATTCCTGATAGCTGTAAGAAAGAGGACTGGCACTTAATAATCTATATCTTGACGACTGCTGGAATATTATTCGCAAAATATTGGAAATTAGATAGACTTCCCTCAAGTTAGGAAATAGTGTTGAGACTGTTGGAAGTGGCTGAAATGGATATATTATCTATTATTATACAAGGAAAAGATGAAGAGTTGTATATTAAAAGGTGGATGAGAGCGTATACATGGATAAATAACAAACTGTGTTAATAGACTCACAATATACTGTAAATAATACTGTTTTGGTTTGCACCAATACATGTATGATGTGAAAAACAACAACAACAACAACAACAACAATAGTAGTAGTAGTAATAGTAATACTAATAAAAAAAGAAATCTAAGAAAAAATATATTGGGGGGTTGAAAACCATCATAATAATACAAACAGAACCTGTACCTTTAAGAAAAGAATGCCTTCTGCAGTCATAATTGCAGGGGTTGCTAGGCAACCACTACAGTGTTGCCAGTCTTTAATTCTTCGCGTTTGTCAATAAAAGGCAACAGGAGTGGACAGGGCCTTTTCCAGGGCCATTTTGGCCTTTGAAATAAGACTCAACAGGGTCTGGCTTAGCAACAACCACCATCAGGCCTAGTTGCTTACTACTGTTCAACAGCAGCCACTGCACGAAAGTGGTGTAGTGGTTCGAGTTTCAACCTAGGATCTGGGAGAGTCAGATTTGAATCCCCATTGTGCTCTGGAAGCTCACCAGATGACCTCAGGCCAGACACACACTTTCAGGAGAACCTTGACCTCCCAATCAACCCAGATCACATATTCCACATACCTCAATACCGATGATCATGTTTTACAGCAACTACCCATCTTGCCTTTCCTGGCAGGTAGAGAAAATTGTTCTCCCTCTAAGAAAATGCATATCTGCTCTCTGACCTCTTGGTGCCTTTTTCAAAGCACCTTCCATCTCCAAATCACATCAGCTGCCAGGGGGAAGGAAGAAAGGAAATATGAAGATAGGGGTACAGATAAAGGTAGGTTGGCTGGTGGATGGAAAGAGAGAAGGAAGCAGGGTGAGGAGAAAAGCTATGGGGGCTTTCAGAGAAGGGAAAGAAGAAATAGTGGGGAGGGGGGAAATGATATGCCCCCCTAAAAGTCCTTGAAGCCCTCCAACATGTCAATATATCTAATTCTCAATGTGGCCCCATCTGTGGATTTAGACTGTGGACATGGATAGATAAGACAGACATTTCAGTAATGTCTGTCTTGGGTTTATACTTACAATTTTGACACCTTGTAGAATCCCCAAATTTCAAATCTTCTTTGGCTCTACCACTCACAGATTTTGAACAGATCCTATTTACGGAACACAAAAAAAGAGGACTTATCTCTAAAGTCTATCAAATCTTACTTAACCCTAAAAAAACACTATAGGCTAGGTTACTAGCAAGCTTGGATGACAGATCTACAGCAACAAATATCGGAACAGCAATGGGACCAAATTTGGAAGACGCAAGTTAAGATGTCAAAATCATTATATATTTATGAGGCAAACATGAAAGTTTTACTACGCTGGTATTTGACACCAGTTAAATTAACACATATGATTCCTCAACTTTCACCAATGTGTTGGAAAGGTTGTGGAGAGAGCGCCACATATCTCCACAACTGGTGGACTTGTAAACTCCAGCCCCCACCTGGAGATTGGACACTGTTTAGAATGTTAGAGGCAAAAGCCAATCAAGTCGCATATGCAAATGACCTCTGTGTTCCGAGGCAAAGGCCAATGAGGCTGCATATGCAAATAACCTCTGTGTTCTGATTGGCTATGGGGGGGAGAGGAACAGCAAAATGTTTAGAAAGGTGGAGGCAGGACTCAGGCAAAGCAGCCAATGGATAGGGAGACCCTCTGAATGACAGATCAGAGAGCGAACTGATTTTGGAGCGTGTGGAATGTTCTAGAGAAGTGCCACCACCATTAGGCTTTTATTTATAAGGGAGATGAGCTCGAATAAACCTTGGTTGGTATTAAAGGTGCCACTTGATTCAAAATTTGCCATAAACTTGTTCAAAATTTTTCAGAAATAACTTCAGAGGATTTGCATGTTCCTGAACAACTCGATGTCTGTGCATAAAAGGGGATCAAAAAACAACCTGTATTCTGATAGAATGTTTCATTGTGGTGAGGTCTATAAGGGAGAAGAACCTTTGATTTCATTGGGAATGTATAAAGTATCAGGATCCGGGTAACTACTGAACTGTCAGCTTGACATCTATACCTGGGAAAGTTTTAGAACGAATAATGAAACAGACAGTTCTTGAGCATTGAGAAAGGATAGCTGTGATTACTAAGAGCCAGCATGGATTTCTCAAGAACAAGTCATGTCAGACTAACCTTATCTCTCTTTTTTTGAGAAAGTTAATACCTTGCTGGACCAGGGAAATGCTGTAGATATAGTTTACCTTGATTTCAGTAAGGCTTTTGATAAGGTTCCACATAATATTCTTGTTGACAAATTGGAAAAATGTGGTTTGGATCCTATGACTGTTAGGTGGATCTGTAACTGGTTGACAGATCGCACCAAAAGATCAAATCATAAGGAACTTGATATGTATAACTGTGATGATCCCTGGCCTTATAACTTACTGGCCCAGGAAATAGAAATGGATTGAACTTGGAAATAGAAATGGATTGAACTTGGAAATAGAAATGGATTGAACTTGGAAATAGAAATGGATTGAACTTGGAAATAGAAATGGATTGAACTTGGAAATAGAAATGGATTGAACTTGGAAATAGAAATGGATTGAACTTGGAAATAGAAATGGATTGAACTTGGAAATAGAAATGGATTGAACTTGGAAATAGAAATGGATTGAACTTGGAAATAGAAATGGATTGAATTTAAACTGCCTTTCCTCCAAGGGGGGGGGGCTTGCCTGGGCTCCCTGCAATGAAGGGAGTGTGCCACCTCTGCAACGCGACCAGGAAGGGCCCAGGAGAGAGTGGGGAGACATTTAAATGTCTCCCTGTGGCTTCTCCAGGCTGTTCGCTTTAGCGGGTGACCCAGAGAAGGCTCCCAGAGGCCCCCCGTCATTCCTGGACCGCCACCAAGGTGGGCAAGCCAGGGAGGGAGTGGGGAGACATTTAAATGTCTCTCTGTGCTTTACCCAAGGGTGGGACACTTTTTGTGCAGCGGCCAAAATGCCGCCGAATTTCTGTGGCAGATTTCAGCCGCAGGCCAAATCAGATTAGAGAATCTGATTCGGTTTATGGCTGCCCAAAATGGGGTCGAATAGACCATTTTCGGGGGTGCATTCAGTTCAGACGAACCGAATGCACATCCCTAGTCTGGAGACCAAGTCCTATGAGGAAAGGTTGAAAGAGCTGGGTATGTTTAGCCTGGAGAGGAGACAGCTGAGAGATGATATGATAACCATCTTCAAGTACTTGAAGGACTGTCATATAGGGATGGGGCAGAGTTGTTTTCTGTTGCCCCAGAAGGTCAGACCAGAACCAACGGGTTGAAATTAAATCAGAAGAGTTTCCGGCTAAATATTCGGAAGAACGTCCTGACAGAGAGTGAAACAGGCTTCCTTGGGAGGTGGTGGGCTCTCCTTCTTTGGAGTTTTTCAAACAGAGGCTAGATGGCCATCTGTCAGCAATGCTGATTCTGTGAACTTAGGCAGATCATGAGAGGGGAGGGCAAGAAAGGTTGCCTCAGTGCTTAGTTCTTCTGGCCCTTTCTTACATGCCCAGGGGAATGCTGATTGCCACTTTGGGGTCAGCAACTTTTCTCCAGACCTGTTTGGCCAGGGATCCTGGAGGTTTTTTTTGTCATTTTCTGGGCATAGAACAGTGGTCACTGCAGGTGTGGAGGAGGAGGTATTTGTGAATTTCCTGCATTGTGACCCTTGAGGTCCCTTCCAATTATGATTCTACTAGCAGTAAAGCCCGTTGTGAAAGCAATACAACGGGATCTAGAAAGAGGCTCTGGGGCAGTGCTCTGGCTTTGGGCAAACAGTGTCAATTTGCTGTGGTGACCTTAGCAGGGTATAATGACAGAGTCCACTGTTTTCTCCAGAGGAACTGATCTCTGCTACCTGAAGAGCAGTTGTAATTGTGAGTAATCTGTAGCCCTCACCTGGAGATTGGCAACAATTGTTACCCAGGACAAAATGGCTGGTTTGGAGGGTGGAGTCTATGGCATTACATGCCCAGGGGAATGCTGATTGCCACTTTGGGGTCAGGAAGCAACTTTTCTCCAGACCTGTTTGGCCAAGGATCCTGAAGGTTTTTTTGTCATTTTCTGGGCATAGAACAGTGGTCACTGCAGGTGTGGAGGAGGAGGTATTTGTGAATTTCCTGCATTGTGACCCTGATGGTCCCTTCCAACTCTATGATTCTATGATCTTGTTCCAGGTCTTCAGTTGAGGCAGCAGACATCCAATCCATTCTGGCCTCCCCTGCATACAGTCCTTGTCACTGTGTTTCATCCACACTGATCCTGCTAGAAGACTGCAAACTGCAGGAGGCATTTGAATTGTTGCCGTCACTGCTATTATTTGTTCATTTTAAACTTGTCATTTTTTATGTTTAGTACTTTTATGGTTGTTAATCTATATATTGTTATCTGTCCTGAGCCTGCTTGCTGGATATGGCAGGATAGAAATAAATAAATAATGCTGTGCTGTTTTTATGATTGCTGCTGTTTATTTTTATGACTTAATATGTTATTGTATTTGATGCTTTATTGTTTTATTATCTTGTGAACAGCCTAGTCTGTCTGTGTGTGTGTGTTTTCTACATATGCTTCTGTTTAAAAGTATTTGAAGGGCAAGGGCACTACAAGCCAGCAGGGGCAAATCAGATCAGACCCAGCCTCTACCCTCACCACTGCCAAGCAGTGGCAACAAAGGAGGAGGCAACTGGTGGCTCAGCACCACTCATAGTTGCCACTGATGGGTCCAAGCCAAATGATTCCCTAGGTACTGAAGATTGGCTTTGCTTGCTCCTGGCCCTTAGGGGCCCACCAGGACAGCTACCCACTACAAACTTTCCCTGTATGTTAAATGGCCAATCCTTTGAGGGACTGAATGTGCAACTTTAAGAACACTTCCCTGGCAGTAGACTCCACTGAATAAATGGGACATGCACGTGTGTGGGCTTGCAGCCTTCAGCTCTTTCACAATGGATTAGACTAAAACTTCATCTAAATTGAAATAAACAGTAAAATCCTAACAGAGGCTTTTTATTTATGCATACTGTATATCATGCACCAAAAGAAACTTCTCTGTGGAAAAATAGTGCTTGCCCAAGACCACTGTCATTAGTGTACAGAGGGGGACTTGAAGCTAAGATAAGGTTGTTAACTGATAATGTGCCAAAATTCAACTCCATCTGTCAGAGGAGATAATATCTGGGGAGTACCGGCCCCATATCCAAGTGACAGAACTGTGTTCCTAGCCTTAGTAAAGAAGGTAGTTATGTCAGCTTCGAGTGAGCATTAAAGGCTAAAAGCTGCTTGTCCTGGTGCTTAGAAGCTGATCAGTAGGAAGAAATTGTCTCTTTAAATCCCTTCCGCACACCAAGCCAGCCGGTGTGGGGGCATGGGGGGGGGGGCTTGGAGGAAGCATTTAATGTTAAAGTTGCTTTCTTTCCACCTCTCCCTCCCTCCCCTTCTGTTTCCTTCCTTCCTTCCTTCTATCCATCCATCCTTCCTGCCCTCTCTCTTTCTCTTCCTTCTTTCCCCCTCCCTCCCTCCATGTATGTGCTTTCTTTGTTTCTCTCACTTTCTCTTTCTCTCTTTCTTTCCACCTTTTTCATTCTTTCTTTCCACCTCTCTTTCTCTTTGTTAATAAAAAGCAAATTTGCATATTTTTCAATAAAAACATGTGTGTAATATTTGTTCATGTCTTGCGGCTCTCAAACATCTGACATTTATTCTATGTGGCTCTTACATTAAGCAAGTTTGGCCACCCCTGCTTTATCCCCACCTGTCCTCCAGTCTGAGACCAGAGTGAGATTTTGGAGCCAAACCCCTAGTGTTCCCTTCCAGTTCCTTTCATGAGCTCCTATAATCAGCAAAGTAAAGTTTCCTTCCCACAGTTGCTAGATGGGCTTATTAACTAGGCACTGAGATGGTGGTAGAATGTCTTAATTTTCTGGGAAAATACTAAGTTCATAAAGACACAGTATCCAAGAAAAAAACCCTCAGTTAATGAAATGATAGCTCAGGGATGATGACAGCTTCAGAACTGCGCAAGTGGGTAATCCAGAAGCCAGCAAGTGTTTGAGAATGCTAGACAATTAAATATAAGGTCCCAAGGGGACTTATTTATAAACCCAGAGGCCTATGAATCAGTCGCTTCGGGGAACACAATGGGGCTATGTGGAATAAATGTACCTGATATTTTCCTTCTGCTGCTTTCTCATCCATAGAAACACAGCTCCTGAAATGTCTGTTTCCTTTGCTGTGTGCTGAAGGAACATGCCATCCTCCCACTGAGGGATTAGAATGTATCCCTTAGGCAGATGCTTGCAGACTTCACCCAGCTGCGGGGATACAGGCTTGGGCAGAAGCTGTCTTTTCCTGCCAAAGGTCCATATGGTGCCCCTTCAAAACACTTTCACCTCAGCCTGCAAGTTGTATCTTCCATAAAAGAGCCACAGAAGTCCCCTTTGGCCTGGAATCCCATTAAGCACGGCCAGACTCCAACTATGCCTTAATATACAGTACCTCAGTAAGGAAGTCTGACTGTTCACAAGCAGAAGAACAAAATATGTAAGATGTTAATCTTTTTGGACTGCCTTCTATTGGCCAAAGAGTTAATAACAGCATGTAGAAAAATCATCATTAAATCTTTCAAACTGTTGCATTTAATCCAATCCTGTATCACAAGGTATTCTTGGAACAGGCCAGTCAGTCACTATAGAAAGCATCTTACTTAAAAGGGATAAATTTTCTTTGTGGAATCTTTTCAAGCAGATCCTATAAATATTTCCCATGACCTAAAAGCGCAGATTCATACCACAATTTTCATTGTTAGTTAAAAATTCAGTTTTTTGAAGGTCTTCTTGAATGCCCTTCTGAAAGCATGCAGTTAGAATATCTAAAAGTGCAACCCTAAGAGAACTACAGCCTTTTAAACCCATTGACTTCAACCGACTTAGAAGGATATGGCTCTGCTTAGGATTTCATTGATAATCTTTATTTCCATATTTATTTAGAGCTTCTCTTTTGGGCAAAGAAAAGGTTTCAAGACATTACCGAAGAAATACTAGACAGAGTATCCAAAACTCTTACATGAAAAAAATTGTACTCCATTGCTAATCATCCTTTATTTTTCAGATTTAAGATTTGTTAGATAGTTAACTTGTCCAGTAAGCCTTTTTCCATTGGATCTGAAACTGGCCTCAAATCTTGCAGTAATTTTAAAGCACCAGAAGCACCAGACTTCAGTTTGATTTATCATCGTATTTTAACTGTGAAATTAACTGTGAAATTAAAGAAACTGTTTTAAAAATTTCAATGATGTCAATCAGTAAATCAACTGTTTTGAGGAACTGGGATCATTTCACTCACTTCAGAAATCTGTCTACACCTGTCCCATCTGCATCAAAAGTGTTCTAAAGTGCAAAGCAACAGTTTCCTAGTTCTTTGTACCCATCCAAGGTGAAGCACACTCAGCCTGATATAAATAGTGGAATTTCTTGATCCTAGTTCAAATGCTTTACAAAGTGTCCCTGATTCTCTGAATCTTTTAGGAGAACTATTTGTACAATTTTCTCAAAACCATGTCTACTTTTGGTAGGTGTTTAGTATTTTTGTCTGTGCATGTACTAGTTTTACCTCAGAAATTTCAACCCCTGTTTTCACCTGACCTTTCCCCTCTATGTTGAATAAAATATTTTGTTAATTTGGAATATAAAAACATCTCAAGTGCCATTAAAGTTGAAGGGGGCTTCCAATCCTTCGATCAGGTCCCTGGGCTGAGCAAACAGCCAAAATATTATGCTTTAACAGGGTGTGACAGCCTGTGTCCTTCAGCAAAAAAGAAAACACATTACTAGGGCTGCTCAGTCACACAGGGAAAGAAAAATGGAGGGAAAATCTTACCTCTGAGGGGAGGGAAATGGATGGGGGCATCATACTCACCTATTTAGAATTATCTTTTCATTTCTTAATCCAAAGCATTAAAATAACATTCAGTACAATCAAGGCCCATTAATTTCACAGGGCTTAAAGTTACTCCAGTTGAAGTCCAGTCACATGTTTACAAATCCACATGGCCAGTTGACTCAAGAAGCCTGGGAGTTCCTCACTTGTAATGGCCAATGTGGATCAGGACTGCAGCATGTGGGAAGAGGAGATTTGAACCTGTTCTCTTGTGCCATTTTCCTGATCTGAAATGTTTCACTGTGGAAATTTAATTATTTTGTGTACTTCTGCATCAGCCAAGCAAGCTGAGATAGACCTGGATGCTCTGCAGATGGAGCAAACGTTTTTTTCCATTTTTTTATTTTCAAAATATATTGCAAAAATATAAACTCATTGTGGTGCAAGGTAAGTGGTCAGCTACTGAAACAAAACTTTATATTAATGTTCTTGAATTGAAAGCTGTTAGGTTAGCCCTAACATATTTCTCAGATGTCTTGCAGGGCAGGAACATTCTAGTTCAAACAGACAATATTTCCACAATGTACTACCTAAACAGACAGGGTGGCACAGGCTCCTTGAGACTTTGTCAGGAAGCAAGGTCACTCTGGTTGGTAGCCAAAAATATACAGGTCACCCCTCGAGCCATTCACATTGCCAGCACTCAGAAGATGCGGGCAGACAGATTGAGCCATTGTTTCCCCGGGACTTACTTGATATAAAGAGGATGCCAGGCATGAAGGAAGTTTCATCAAGTCCTGGGTTGCACTTTTCTTTGGCTGATATAACTAGGCTGTGGAGTAGTCAGTACTGATTTTTTAATCTTATAAACACTTCCCATCAGAAAGAAACATGGCAACTTTTCAGCTTGAGAAGCCATACTGTTTTCCTTGCTGGGCCTCTCATCACCAGTTTCCTTTTAGGCAAGAGCAATGTTCTCCCTTGATGAAACATCTCAGCTCCAGACCCCATCTGTCCACATTTGCTTTTGTCAGTGCCAAGGAATTATTAATCCCGTCACTGTTGCTGTGCTTGCTCTCTGCCAGACAATCTGCTGCCCTCAGGGTCTCTCATCGTCATGGGCAAATTTGCAACACGATCCATCAGGTTTTTAAATACTAAAAATAATTTTTTCACAAACAGTGGGGAGTCTGCTTCTGGTGTGATTGCTTCCATTTTCTATACCCATGCATTGCAACTTTGTTTTTTGTTTTTTAAATCTCACATAGGCCTGAACTAATATAGCAGGTACGACGTGCAGAGTGACCTAGGATGAGGCTAGCAGCAGCAAAATGGTAATAGAACAACTGACCAGTGATAGCAAGAAGTGCTGCCTAAGGTCCAATATTCTTCTGCTACCAGGTAGTTTTTAGCACATACCCCTTGTTTTTAAAAAATCCCATTGAGATGAAGATGAGGGCTCCCTTTCTGATTTAAGTAGGGTTTATTCTGTTCTTGTGCTGGAGCTGTTCATTCAGCACCACACGCTTTTAATTAAGTAGGAATTCACTGTTAGAATAACCTTTAAAACAGTTCATTTTGTTCATAATTTTAAATAATTTTTTTCATGGTAATAGAGCCGCTAAAGATTGCTCATAACACAACAAGCTATGTATGCTAACTTCTGTGTATGTTATCTTATTTGATGCCAGCAAAAACGGGAGAACTACAGGTAGTACATTTACAAACCAAAATAATCACCGCAGAGAATAGTTATATAAATAACAAAATGTATTTCAAATCTATAATGGAACTTTTAAATATTCTTTTATTTTTATCTTAGAAAGTCATACTCACATGAGTCTTAACAAGACACACCTTCATGTATTCATATCAATTACCATATAGAAACAACGTCAGTTGGTTTATGGTACTTTTGTCTTAGTATATCTTCAAAAATGACCAAAGATTGTCATTTATGACATATTTTTCATTTGCATTCAGTCCTCTCAAGTGTCTTTCTCAGAAGCACTTCCAAGTATCATTGGAACATAGCTGTTTGAAAACTACTGTGCTTTTTTTTCCCCCTTGGGAATGATCCCTGGTGAAGTTAATCCCTTTCGGGTCAAGGCTGGTCCTGGCTAAATTAGTCCCATGAGCCGGGACCAGCCTTGATCCTTAACCTCCTCGATTCAGCTGAGTGTACTGGAGTGTTTAGGAAAACACTGGAACAAAAGCCTCTCAGCATAAAGATTTAAGTAACTGTGAATAGCTTAAGAAGCTCTCAGCCTGAAACATAAGAACTAAAGTCTGTGCATGTACTGATTTTACCTCAAAATTTTTTAACCCCTGATTTCACCTGACCTTTCTCCTCTATGTTAAATAAAATATTTTATTTTTGAATTTCAAAATGCCTTGAGTATCATTTAAGTTGCTTAAGTTAAAGTGGGCTCCTTTTTTTGTTTCTTGTTCGCATTTGTGTGTTTGTGTGTGTGCATGCGTGCGTGCACGCGCATGCGTGCCTGTGCCTGGAAGTTAAGACAATCTCTGGCAACTCCTACTGGGGCATGGAGGATTTTCAGAGAAGTGGCTTGTAGCCTGCCTCTGCCTCTCGGCCCTGGTATTCTTTGGAGGTCTCCCATCCAAATACTTGCCAGGGTTGGCCCTGCTTAGCTTCAGAGATCTGATGAGATTGGGCTTGCCTGGGCTACCCAGGTCAGGGTGTTAAAGCAGGCTCCTGATCCTTCCCTCTGGCTGATCCCACAGCCAAAATATTGTACTGTGACAGGGTGGGACAACCAGAGTTCTTCAGCAAAGAAGAAAATACATTACTAGGGTGACTCTGTCAGTAAAGGGGGGGGATGGAGAAAAAAATTGCCTCTGAGGGGGGGAGGTGTGCTATAATTTAACAAAAGGAATAGATACATATTATATATAATACTATATAATATAGTTACAGCAAAGTATAATTACTTTGGAGTTAGCCAGCATGTGGGATGGCTATTGTGAGCACTGGGAATTGGCCATAGGTAAAGCAATGGCTGCATACAGTTGTGCTGATTTTGCAGGGTAGTTTATCTGACCAAATCCATGAGAAACCATGTCCACGTGATCTCCCATCATATATACCTCACACAATAATTTCAGGATCAGAATACTTCCACACAGACCCCAGTGCTGTTTTGATCCAGATGGTAAAAGTGGCTTCTCAGAACTTATATTGTTCTCTGGAAACAAGCAGAACCTTGGTTGCTTATTATATCATTCTTCAGAGGGGAAAACCAAATCAAAGCAAAGCTTAAAGTAGAACTGGCTCTGTGTTGCTTAACAGCACAAGTCCAAGCCTTGACAGCATCTACCAGATAGTATACTGTGCACAAAGTATTCATTGTATCTTAGGGTCAACTAGATCCCTGACCCAAATCTGGCTTTTAAAAAAATCACAACCATAAAAGAGAAGTAATATTTTTATCCTGAATAGGAAAAGCATAGAGCTAAATAATAAGTAACTCCTCCATCGCTTTCTTTGAAAAATGAGGGCGAATACATCTGATAGTCAAGTAAACTTGCAACGTAGAGAATATATTTTGCCATCCTTAATGCTGTACAAGGAGTATTTCAATGAGTTTTAAAAAATAATCTAAGTGGTTGAAGTATAAGGAACTTCTAGAATTTAAATATTTATTAGTCATATGCCCAAAGGCAGCTGGAATGCATTAGCATTTTCTTTTTTAAGTTTTCAAAGCAGAAAGGTAAAGTTGTTAGTTATGGAGTTTTCCATTTCAGGATGAGAAACAGAGCAAGAAGGCAGGGATAATTGGAAGTTACACATATCCCTAGAATGAGCTAGATGCTAATTACCCACAAAAGAAAGGGCAGGGCACAGAATTACCCCCTTGCCTCCCTTTAACTTTTACTAAATTAATTATTGCTTAGCTAAACATGCAGCCATGATCGTTACATGTTGAGTTTTCATATTCCTTTGGATAGCTTCCAAAGGACAATCTTTAAATCTGAAAAAAAGAGATTGTGTGCTATAAAATGCCTCTACTTCAGTACAATTTCACAAAATTGGATCCAAAGTACTACAAGGGGAGATAAGTTTTCAGAATGTGGCTTTCCTTCCCACTGTAGCTCACTCAGCCTCCGCTGTCATTCCCTGAAATCCAGCTTCTAGAGGTTAAGAGCCTCTTATACACAGCATGGGGCAAAGGGGGTATCTGCAGCTGGAAACTGGCAATAATCACCCCACCTATCTGCTAGTGGAAGTGCCATTCTGCTAATATTAGTGCCAGTGCACCCTTACAGCTAACCAAAACATCGTGAATGTCAATCAACACATATAAAGTTAACATATCTAGATGTGTTCTGTGAATCTTTGGAAATTTGGGTATATATATATATGCTATTTAGAAACTAATTGTCAGAAGATACAAGTGAATGTTGGTATTCACTAAAGGTTCATATTCATGGCAACAAAGCAAATCTCTAAACAGCCAAATATATAGGAATGTTCTCCTGGATTTTAGTATGAAATAAACAGCATTTATTTTTCCATCCGAACATATGGAAGTTCTATGTGCAAATTGAGGTCCACAGCAGTGTTACTTCTTCTTTACACTTTGTTCCCAACTGAAGGTTGGTGTGGATGCCAACAATGCTAATGGCAAATGACTTGAAAATTGACTGAGAAAATGGGGGGGGGGGCAGCTTGAGTGTCCTGGAGGAAGTATAGCCTTTCCACTAATCAGTTCTGAGCTCTCGTTATCTAAGATTACTCACCTTCTGCTTTGTCACCAAAGAAGACTGTAATTCATTTTGTAAAACTGGATGGGTGCAGGTGGAGAAGCGCTGCTTGCTGTTTGATCCCTGAGCATAGTCAGGGATGACAAAAGAATAGGAAAGTGGAGAAGGAAGATAGCAGAGAAAATTTACACTCCAGTGTAATTCTAAATGATTATGTTTTGATTGCTTTCACAGTCCCTTGTGAAATGTGTAACTGTAAATCGCTCAGAGCCAGCAGCTCTGCAGGATTGAGCGATTAATAAATTGAAAGATTATTATTATTATTATTATTATATTATTGATTGACAAACTGAACATTTTAAGAGGGAATAAATTTCAAATGCCATCCGACTGTATGGTGCTATTCATTCAGCATATTCAAGGATGGAGAAAGAGGGCACAATCTGCAGAAAGTTAAGTACATACAGATTTATTACATCTAGCATATTCTGGAATCTTTGTAAAAAAATTCATGAGCCTTGCTCAAGTCATTGAAGAAGAAGAGTTGGTTTTTATACCCCCCCACTTGTCTCTGACCTAAGGGGTTTCAAAGTGGTTTACAATCTCCTTCCCTTCCTTTCCCCACAACAGGAACCTTGTGTAGTAGGTGGGGCTGAGAGAGTTCTGAGAGAACTGTAACTAGCCCAAAGTCACCCAGAAGACTTCATGTGGAGAACTGGGGAATCAAACCCAGTTCTCTAGATTAGAGTCCATGGCTCTTAACCACTACACTCTGCTGGCTCCCAGACTTCAGATAAGCTAATATACTGGATATTATTTTTTCCCTTATTTTGGAATTATCCACTAACAGATTTATCAACACATGTCCAATATTTAGGGAATGTTTGATCATTTTTCATGTGAACATATTGCAGGCTGCTGAACACTCCTTAACTGCTTGCTATAATTTGCTGTAGGAATTTCCTGTCTGAATGTTGCCTTTACTCACTAAACCACATGGTCTTGGTCATAATCCAAAACAGGATGAGTTGTATTTGCAAGAAATCTTTCAAGATGGGATACAGGTATATGAGCAAATACTTGGCCTACATTCTGAAGCAATGTATTTGGGTACACTATAATAAAGAGCACGTAATTGTGGCTGGTTCATAGATATTGATTAAACTAGAGGCTGGACACAGGAAAAATCCCTGGCTCATACACATCTGCTCCTTCTGTATTGGAACCTTTATTGGAACAGAGTCACAGAAAGCTGCTTTATATTGAATCAGACCACTGGTCCATCAAAGTCAGTTTTGTCTACTCAGACTGGCAGAAGCCCTCCAGGGTCTCAGGCAGGTTTTTCACATTACCTCCTGCCTGGACATATAACTAGAGATGCTGGGGATTGAACAAACTTGGGACCTGTGAATATCAATGTATAGATGAGTAGGCTTCATTCACATGATCTATCCAATCCTTTCTGAAGTAAGATGGACTGCGTGACTGGAACCTCTCCATGAAGGAGTTTATGGTTGAATCTACATTTGCATTTTAAAATCAGTTTCATTTTTAAAGATGACCCCCTCCAGAACCGCCCACCTGTATGATATCCCATTAGTTTGAAGAAAAGAAATTAAGTCCTTGTAATTTTTCCTCTTTTGTCTAATTTCAAATGGAATATCCTTTAAGGTTTTGATGGTTACATTTCCCATTTTCAGTGGAGTTGCTGAAGTTGCTTTTAAAATGGCATCTCGGGTTTGCCTTCTTAAGAACATGACCACTATTTCTCCAGGTAGGTTATTTTTTTAAATGTAATTGGAGTATGCCCTATGGACTGACTCCATTTCGTTTACCAGTTCCATCCACTGTTAAACCTACTACTGGAGTGATGATCTCACCAAGCACCCTCTTCAAGTCTTGCCGATCCCCCTGAAACCTGAGATTCATGTTAGCTTTTTCCATCTGTAGCTGCAAAACTTGATTCTCTTGGCAATTCTGCTTCGTTTCCACATCTCCCAACCTTTTCTTCAACTTCTTGCTTGCGGTGTCTATCTCTTTAATTTTCTTGTTTGCCTGCTCCACTTTTTTCTCTGTTTTCTCTGTTTCATTCAGATGAAGCTGCTGTGCTGCGAAGTTTTTATTCATCACCGTCAGTTGCTGCTTAATACCATCGAGTTGCTGCATTACCAGCTTGAGCATATCCGCCAGGAGTTTGAGGACATCTGCTCCCTCTTCCGGTCTCGGACTCTGATTGCCTGGCTTCGTTTTAAACTTTCTCTGCTGGGCCGCCCTCTTTCCCATTTTGTTTACAGTTTCTACCGCTTCCACACAACTCGGCAAACTCACCAAACGACTTCGCAATTCAGATAAGTCTCTCAAAACACTTTCAGTTTATTTCCTCCCGTCTCCCCCTTCGTGTCTGTTAGCCACTCATTTGCACAAGAGGCGTCCCTCTTTGCAATCACTGTTTTCAGCCATGGGAGGAGGGGAATCGCTTTTCAAACTACTCCGCTTTATTCAGAACTCACGTTCATTGTCGGTCAGTTTCTCTGACCATGCTCAGTTTTACGCCATTCCGCTCGATCTCCGGCGCTTGTCCCGGTCAGTCCAGCTTATGCCCGAAGGCCACTCAGTGACTGGACCATCGGGGTGGAGGGGAGCCTCAATTCTCCAGCATTGTGCCATCGAAGAGGCTACCCCTCAAAAGCCCCCTGGCCTGGAGCCTATCACAAAGGCTCCTCAGGGGTGTCACTTGAGGTGGCACCCCTCCAGGCCTCTGGTGTGCGAACTGCCCTTCCCTGTCCTGGAAAGAGCATCCGCCATCCCTGTTCCATAGACCGGAAGTTGCGACAGTTTAAACTTTCTATTGTAAAGGCGTACCAGGAAAGAGTACCAGGGGGATGTCATGGGGACCAAGACTGCAGATGATTGAATTAGCAGGGTTGGGTGGCGTGCCTCAGGCTTGCTGACAACGGTCAGGGATGAGTTTGTGGCCCTTCATGAGCTTGTCAGGAGAGTTTGTATTATGAAAAAGGTTCTGTGAGCTTTGGTTATTATCCTAAAAACCTGAGTCGTCATGGCCATGGCTGTGAGGAGCTTTGGAGGGTCACACAACAGATCCTTGATTAATGTTCCCTGTTAAACTACTTCCTCTTGAGAGGAAGAGAAACTGCCTTGGTATAAAAAATGGATGGGTTCATCCACACCTCTGACTTCAGAAGGTCAGAGGATCTCGGTCAGATCTCCTGGGCATGGAACAGCAGGCACTGGGGTGTGGGGAGGAGGTATTTGTGAATTTCCTGCATTACACAGGGGGTTGATGATCCTGGAGGTCCCTTCCAAGTCTATGATTCTATGATTCTGTGTTGGGCTGGGGGGGGGGTTTGCATGCTATGGGGCAGCAAAGCCACATGTGCACCGAGTAATTTAGCTATTCAGGGGAAAAAAGAAAAGAAAAATGTACTTGTTTTGTAGAGTTGGTAATCTAATCATAAAACACAGGGAAAGTTAATTTGCCAAGATTAAGGTATATGATGATATACCAATGATAGCACCAATGGGCATTATCAGCAGTAAAATGCCCTTGCACACAACTTTTCTTTATGATTTTTTTTGGGGGGGGGTAGTCAGTGATCATGTTCCTGGACAAATTGATTGACTGTAATTGGGTGATCATCACTGTGGAAGAATTTTGATCCTACTTCTCTGCATACTACCCTGATGAAGAAGAAAAATTACAAAAAGTTCAGAGTAGGGCACATTCAGTCTTCCTTTTCTTCTGCTCCAGAATCCTCTAATATCTTCTCTACATCAGTTTCCACTCTTTTGCCTTTTCAGCTTGGATCGCTCTTTAATTATACTTTTGTCTTTGTCCCTTTTTATGCTATCCCCACTTGTTAATCTATAGCCTTTGGACTCCTGGACAGGTAGCTATAGAATGCTTAAAACAGAGGGCAATCTTCAGAGCTCAGTTTAGTTTAGTTTTAAATTAGATCATCTGAAGATTATTAATAAAATAGAGTACATTTTGTTGCTATATAACTATTTGCAATTAATCTTTATTATGTCTTCACTGTCTACTGTTCTTGCATCATATTTTCATACAATTTTCTGCTTTCCTTTGACATTCTATTTGTATCAGTTGTTTTATGTATCCATCTTTGCTAAACTGAGTGTTGTGACTTAATAAAAACTAGGAACAAAACTAGTGCTATTTTAGCTTTTTAAAAAAAATCTGGATGCTTCTAATGCTTTCCTTTTGACAAGGCACTGTTATAGATATTGTATATCTACTCATCAAGGTATAGCAACAGGACACATTCTTATATATCCCTGTTAAACAATATTGAAAACCTGTGCTTAGTTTTTACACTTTCTAATCACAGTTGTTAATATAATAATGAACATTCATTTCATGATTAAACTGGTGCTTTGCAGCTTATATGCATAGTCATATACCCATCTAAATACCTACCATGTACTTACAGTGCAACTCTACACAAAATTACAGCTTTCTAAGTCCAGTGAAGTCAATCTTTTTAGGACTTAGACTTCAAAAAAGCACAGCTGGGCAGATGTCAAGAATGGGTTTCTTTCCATTCAAAACAAATCACAACTGAATGAAAGAGAACCTCCTTTAAAAAGAAGTGCACTGCACTCAGCACTGTAAAGCTAAATGGGATTCTAGTCCATTAATGTCCCTTTCAGTTAAAGAATGTTGCTGCTGAAGAATACACTTTCAGGACAAACAGTACTTACAGCCTTTTTCATAAATTGACTGGTCAGCCATGATGCTCCAGGTATATTGTGATGTCTTGATTTGGGATGAGGTTTTGAAAATAACTTTTTTGGAGAATATCTCACTTACAAAATGATTCCACTTGTCACACTGTTATGTTCCAAGGAAGTCTGACAGGGGAACTCCTTTAGAAACATACAGTTGCATGTGATTTCTGTAACTGACAGATTGAGTTGGGCAATAGATTATACCAACAGAGCTTGTGGCATTAAAAACATCATTTTAAAACATTGGCATATCTTAAGTGACATTCCATCTTGTCATTTACCACCACGTATAGGTTTCAGAAGAACTCAGAACATTAAGGACAATATAGTAAGAGCGGATGTATTTAATTCTCCACAGCTTGACAGCCTACCGAAGGGGCACTTTAAGTGTGGAAAATGTGCTGCCTGTCCCCTTATGAAGGAGACAGCTGAACTTAATTTCCCGGAAGCCAACGTTAGGAAACAGATTATGCAGTTCTCTTCCTGTGCGTCCAGATCTGTTGTTTACCTAATCACCTGTTCCTGTGGGATGCATTATGTCGGACAAACGTCCCGAGCTCTTAGGACCCGCATTTTGGAACATAGGTCTAAAATCAAACATAAACATGTCACAGCTCCAATGGTCCAACATTTTATTGAGTTTGGACATGGAGACAATGATTTTGACTGTATAGTACTAGAAACAGTCCGTTTCAAACCATTCCAGGTGATGGATACACATAAAACATTATTGCAGAGGGAGGCATACTGGACCTTTAAGCTACAAACGGAATGCCCTAAGGGGTTAAATGCAGCTTTGGAGCTCTCCTGTTTCTTAGGTGAATAACAATGCTTACTTGCGTCTCTACCCTGGCCCTTTGTGATTATAAGTAACCTCTAAGTGGTGATTCTTTGGATGTATATTGATTGATGTTGTGTGCAATGTGTGAGTTCTTTACATGTTAGTGTTCAATAAGTGGGCTCCTAAAATACCATAGATATGTTCCCTTGTTATTCTTCTGCTTGATGGGAGGGATTATGAATTCTTTACATAAGAATTGAGCTGGGCAATTCTTTGTTTTTCACATTAACTATAATGTAATACGTTCTGTGCTTGATAAGTTGGCCTCCAGCTTGAAGTCATGTGACTTGACATCTGTATATAAACACTTGATTTTCTTTAATGGCTAAGACGTTGTCCGTTGAAACTAGTGGTTAACACGAGAGCTATTTGTAGCCATTCTGGTAAGATATATGTCTATGCAATTCAGAGCTATAATTTAGCCTTTTAAAATATTTTTGTAAGTTGCATTGACTGTAATATTATTATTTTTATAGAATTTGAGATTCCTTATATTGGATTGTTTGAAAAATACAGCAAAACAGTATGTATAAAAATAATATTTATTGATAACTTATAACTTGTTAAGGTCGGGATTCCTGTTTCCTATTATGAATATTGTTTGTTTCAAATAGGAATTTTGATAAAGACCTCGAAACGAACTCTGGAAACTCGAGATGTTCGTCATCATCTGACCTGTTGATTAAAAGAAGAATTTTGGGATTTATACATCATGAAAATGCCCATTTTTGTCATTATTCTGTAAATTTGTGAAATGATTGCAGCAATTCCTTTATTTTGGGACTGTCCAGGGATCAGCCACACCACACCAGCAGGACAACAGATCCAATGACATGCAGCTAGTGAAAGACCAAAAGGACAGTTGGCTTGAGGTGAGTGTCCAGCTGGCATAACCACCACTGCCTGGATGAGGGAGGGGTATAGCAAAGCAGAAAAAGATGGGAGAATGGCAGAGTTGCTGTCAGGTATTTAAATAAAAACAGAAACTAAGGGCACAGCAATACATATGACATCAATACAAAGTGAAATGCAGCATAAGTTCACACAAAGAAATTAATGCTGAAATCCAACTTTCATGTTGTTTATAATTCTTGTATTTCAACAGGTGGAGACGAACTTCTCGAGTTTTGCCGTTCGTTTCGAGAACAGTCTTTATCAAACTTCAATTTCCAGTGGTCCTTTCACAGTCTGATTCACCACTAAGGTATCCAAACATTCAGGAAGGCTACTAACAGCTCTTATCACCAACCATTGTTATTTCACTGTGAAATAGAATTATAAACAACATGAAAGTTGGATTTCAGCATTAATGTCTTTGTGTGAACTTATGCAGCATTTCACTTTGTATTGAGGTATTTAAATAAATACACATAAATCTTGCCTGGACCTAGATGGCCCACGCTAGCCTGATCTTGTCAAGTCTTAGAAGCTAAGCAGGGTTGGTCTTGGTTAGTACTTGGATGGGAGTCCACCAAGGAATTCCAGGGTCGCTATGCAGAGGAAGACAATGGCAAACCACCTATGGGGTTGCCATAAATTGGCTGTGACTTGATGGCACTTTATACACACACACTCATTTAAACAGAGAAAAAGGAGGAGTCTGACAAGAGTCCCCAGGAGTGCACAGGAGCTGCTCAAAGCCAAGCTCCTTTCAGGTGACTGCTGCAGTTTACATGTTCCCCAGAGACTACTGCGATCAGAATCCCCAAATCTCCTTGCTCTCCCTGGCCTCAGAGATGTCAGGCTGGCCACAACCAGGGCTAGAGTCTTCTTGGTGGTGGCACCACTTTGGTGGAATGAGCTCCCAGAGGACATCAGGGCCCTGCAGAATTTATCACAGTTTCACAGGGCTTGCAAGATGGAGCTCTTCCGCCAAGTGTTTGAGTGAAATGCCACACTAAACTGTTCAACATCAACTGGGTAGGCTATGCCCTATTATCCACTCGGGCTCCCTGTTTTAATGTCTGCACCCATATTGAGGAACAATGTGCCTGGGAGCCAGACACCAGCTGTACAACTATTGCTGATCCCATTGCGGCCAATTAAGACAGTCTTTGTCTTCGTACATATGTAGCACCTTTGGAATTTGTTTTATGATATTAACTGTTTTTATTGTTTTAATGTTTTTATGATGCCAAATGGCCTTATAAACTGCCCTGAGCCTGCTTCAGTGGGGAGGGCGGGGTATAAATCAAATAAATAAATGTGCACAGTGGCCCCAAACTGGATGCCATCATAGCACCAATGGCTTCACA
>NW_015175975.1:78076-99903 GCF_001447785.1 Gekko japonicus
TTATCGGATTACCATAATTATGAACTAGGGCACTGATGTAAACTTATCTTAAAGGAGCACATGAATCAACAGAACAACAATCAAACACACCTGGATAAAGATGATCAATTAACATAAAGGGTTAGCAGCGAGCAATGTCAAGAGGAAAATACAAAGACACATGGTATAGAAATATATGCCTTAACACACTTAGTTCCAGGCATAGATTATAGCTGTTTAGCTATTATTATTCCAGATTCTACACCCCTGAAATCCATTGAAGTGGTCCAGTAACCACCTTTTGGCTTACTAGTCAAATCAAAGCTTCTTATATAATAATGGAAGATAGACAGTAGGACAGAGTAGTGAAAATTTATTTTGTATTATCCACAAAAGCCTAGAAAAGTCTTCTTTCTGTTTTAAAAAAGGCAATCTTTGCAGAGTTACTTTGGACTGGATTGCAGTAATTCTGTATAGGATTACACTGTAACTCCCTGAAAACATTGTCTTAGTGTGTGTTTATAATAGAAAGATAAGTTGGTATCCACATATCATTTTTGTTGCCCGGGGAAACAAATTGCTTCTAGGTCATTTTTGTGTATTTAATGTGGCTAGATCACTTTTTGTTTGGTAAAAAGTGGCCTTTCCAGTGTTTGACCCACTTGCACAATAAAATATCAACAAGGCAAAATTTAAAAAGACAAGTTCACACATAGCAATGCACCATTATGATCTGTTCAACTGCATAATAGCCTGAACACAAACCAGAAGAGATCCTTCTTAATTAAGGAAGATTGCAGAATTATGGAAAATTGACTGAAAATAACAGTAGCACTAGAAATTGAATATAAGATAATGAGACTTAGCAAAGACAAATGGGGACAAATTACAGCAAGTAAAAGAAAACAAAAAACACACAAAATGGGTGAACTGGGTAGGCACATTTTAACAATTTATAAGTGGACTATTAATGATCTTTCCATATAATCAGATTATCACACAATAAATGTGCCATTTCCTATTTTGATGCTATCCAGACTCTCAGGCTTGAACTTAAGCTTGTACAAGGGAGAGATTACATTTTCTTTCCATTAGATAAACTGTGTTTTCAGCCTAAAGAAAATGTGATTCTTCTACCTGTTCAGTCCTACCTGTACCGAAAATAGTGACAGGTGGCATAACTTTTCTCCTATGTTTATTACATTCTAAGATGCATTTTAAAATGCCTTACAAGTCTAATTCTTACTGTACCACAACCTTTATAGTAAGGGGAATGCTAATTTTGCTCTTTTAAAAGAAAAAAAACCCCTCCAAAACATTATGGTTATCCCCACTCTGCACAGAAATTCCACAAACCTTTGACTCAAAAATAATCCTGTTGAAAGCTGCACATTTCTACTCCCAGTGCTAGAGTCTACATCTACTGCTTTGTTTTTAAAAAGAGGATAAATAGTAGACAGTCTGGCCACTAACATGTCTCTTGTTGAATGTTCTTCTCTCCCAGTGTTTAACATATGGACTGGCAGATCTATAATCTATGACTGAGAACATGTGGATGTATTGCAAATAATCTAAAATGCAATTTGGCAACTCATTCAAAGTAAAACAAACCAATCAGCCAGGAAACTATTTCAAGAAAAGCAAAAGCTAAGTTGAAGGAGATGAATTTGCATCCTGTCAGACATTCCTTCAAACACAAGGCTTTTCAATGGAAGCAATTCATTCAGGGGCAAATCACTGAGCAATGTGACATTGACATGTTATATATTCCTGTGGAGAAACAGACCTGAGGCTATCTGAAAATTTACAGCAGAACACAGTAGCTTCTTTTTGCTACCTCACTTTCTAACTACACACAAGAGCCCTTGCTGATAGATGAAACCTCCCCCCCCCCCCCCCCCCTCCATTCTGCCTCTCTTTCTGCCTCCTAGCAGCACAGCAGTGGTTTCTGGGGGGAATGGTGCATTTGTTTGTGTGGATCTTTAATGGCTTTTCTCCTCTATTGAAGATACATTTGAATGCCTTAGAGATGAAATCTTGCCTCATTAGGAATGTTTACTAAGATTATTTTGGACTTCCTATGAAGAAATAATGCCAATTTTGATTTTCATTTGATTGGTTAAAAAGTGTTTAATGATTACCATTTTTATCTAGTGGAATTGCATGCCATCCCGCTTTTCCTCCATCACATATGCCCTGTACCAATAACTTTTCTGTCCATTGACTCTCTGCATGGGGGGAGAGAGCAGACAGGAGCATGCTGGCCCTGCCTCCCACCTGCAGATGATTAGCAAGTTGTCTGTATGGTGCAAATGCATGCAGGAAGTGCCCTTGCACACGCCCCCTCCCTGTGACCAATAATGTGTTTGGAAAGCAGCACTGCTAATCATGGGTAGAGGCATATGTGCAGGCACTTCTTTCATGCATTCACACCATGCAAATAACTCAGTGATATCCTGAAGGCAGAGAGTGGAGTAGTGCACTCAAGCCCACTCTACTTTGAATAAAACTTTGTTGATCTTAAAGGTGCCACTGAACTCAAACTTTGTTCCCTCCCTGCACTGCCAATTTGGCATAGTGGTTAAGAGCGTGGACTCTACTCTGGGAGAACCAGGTTTGATTCCCCACTCTTCCAAATGCAGCGGCTGATGTGACCTTGATTCAGTCACAAGTTCTCTCAGAGCTGTCCTCTCAAGAGCAGTCCTTGAAAGAGCTCTCTCAGCCCCACCTACCTCACATGGTGTCTGTTATGAAGAGAGGAAGGGATTGTAAACTGCTCTGAGACTCCAAGTGAAGTCCAATCTCTTTTTCTTCTTCAATGCAGGCATGACAGGTGGTGGTGGTTGCTCGGACCCACTTGTGAGAGGACGTTACTTTAAACAGCCACATTCAAATTAAAACTTCTTTGACTGAATTAACCACTAAATCACAGGGCTGCTTGATGACTGACTGAATGTTCCCTTACAACATTAATCTTTGTAGGGCACTGCATGCAATCTCTAAGGAAGACATTAAGGTTTATTACTTTGTTCCAGGTTCAAAGTGAAACCATGTATTTCCCAGCCAATAACCAGTCACAGCATTCATTAAAACTTTTATTTAAAAGTAATCAGATCAATCTAGATCTGATTAAACACAATGTTAAATCAATACATTGAACACTGGCATACCCCGTAGAAATCAGTCCAATATAAGCCTACATCATATTCTGCCTAAGTTGACTTTAAGATGGAAAAAAGCTTAAAGCATTTTACACAGAGCTTTGCCAAAAAAAGAGGGAAACATATTTCACTGAATTCCAGATATGAGAGATTCAGAGACTATAGGATGTGGTCAGTTTATATAGAAGCTACTACACAGGTCAACATGTGATTCCATTAAACTCTCTAAAGGCATCATTTTGGCTTACAAGATACCTCTGAGCATCCCAAAGAATAATTGTTGCAAACTCTGTTCTGTTTGCTATTGGATTTATTATCAGCATAAAGCTATTTATTTGTAAGTTATCCCACAAGGCTAGAAAAGTGCATGTTTGCAGATATACACAACAACCTAAAAGCAAACTCTCAGGGATTGTACTATGCCAAAACCTCCTAAACAGTGATTTAAAGTTAAAATCTGAAGCTGGTTATGTGCACAGGGCTATAGATAATATCACTTGTAAGCCAACTCTGTGAGAACTTAGATGATCACCTTGGATTATTATTCTAAGTGTCTTAGAAACTGAGCACTCTCTTATGTACCACTATAGAAAGAAAGAGTGGGAAAAGTAAACATCTGTCAGTCTTAATTTAGTTTGTGAAACCAGCCTGTACTGGCCATGATGGTGAATCAGCATGCCATGAAACTATGTAATTATGTATTGTTGCCAATACGCTAAAGGTGCTAAGGTTCTTTGACTTGTGTGGCTAGCCAATAAACCACACAGTGAAAACAATCATCCAGGCAGTAAAGGGTAACAAAAGTATTTATTTGAATAAAGGAGCATCCTACAGCTTAATTCAGCCTGGGTGTTCAATTTGTTACAACCAAGAGCTTGCTTATATACTCTTTTTGCTCCTCCTCACTTTACATCATCATTGACATCACTTAGACATGCTCAGTTCAGTTCTTTTAGTATTATAAAATAGCTTGTGACATTAAGCTCTTGTAGATACATTGATTTACACATTATTATTCATTTTGGTTTATCAAAATATTTTTACAGAATATTTCTGGTCATTTTATGAAGCTACTTCTTGTTAAAATTGAAGTTTATAATTTTTAAAACATAGCTTAGTTCAGCCGGTAGGAGACACTGTTCTATAATACAAATTCTGTACCTCTCAATTGGAGCCAAGAGTCATGATGTAATATCCACCTGTGCCTTTTAATTGGAAGATGTGCATGATTTAATGACTTTTTATTTTTTTGCTCAACTTAGTAGCTGGGTGCTTCACTAAAACTTTAAAATACATAATTAATGGCTCTGTTTTCCCCAAACCTTTTAGAACACCTCCCTTTGTTAGTTCTCTCAACTTAGTTTCTTTAATTGACTAGCTATATTATCTATGTTGGCAAGGGTCCTTTATGCACACCTGGTATAATGATTTCTCTTTAGAAAAACAGTCTTTTGTCCCAAGCTAGCAAAACTTAGAATTGTTGAAGTTTTTGCTTTTTATAAACATCTTATACTATATTCTATATTTAAAAGTGTTACAAAATCTATATTTAAAAGTGTTACAAACAAAGCATTTAGATCAAGAGAAGAGACTTCTCTCTGTTACAACACATATATAACTGTCCTTTTGACCTAGGTAGGTTCTTCTATAAAAAGTACAAGATAGAGCAATAAATCTTAGAATTGGCAGTAGTTTCTTTTCTATTAGAACTGCCCACATACACCTTTAGCACAGATTTCTGTTATTGCAGTTAAAATGCAGAGTCTTTTCTTCTCTATGATTCAGCATCCATAGCTTAAAGAATAACATAGCCTGGGTTTAACTATAGGCTTTCATTGTCAGGTTATAAACATTTAGAGTTGCTATATGGCACTCAGGAAAACTTAATATCTTAAACATAGATATGGGTCTCTCTCATTCAGAGCTGCTTTCTGCAAAGCAAAAAAACCCCTGCTTTAAACTTTTCACCTGGCTGGCTAATTGTGTCAGGTCAAGTTGACCGAAACTGGCAAAAAAACTTTAACAAGGGAGGAATACACCTGGAGTTCAAAGGACACAACTTCCTATTCCTTTGAAGTAATAAATCTTCAGATACTTGACAGATTCTAAAAGTTGGCTAAATTAATGGGCAAAACACCTGCAATAATACCTAATTAAAAGGTGACATCACAACATCTGCTAATAAATCTCACATACTCCCTTTTTCGTTAAAACAAGGGTTAGAAAAAACATGTCAACTAAAAATGATTGAAATCATTTGGTGTTATACAATACAGACATTGCTCAGGATGTTAATCCTCCAGGAGAATCCCAAAGAATTTTATCCCAAAGGTTTCTATAAGACAGCAATAATCAATTAAAAAAACATTTGAACCCAGGCATACTCTACAGTTTGATAAACCTGCCTATACAGGGCATTATTATTTTGAGTAGCCTGCTTACTTCCATTTTTAAAAAGAGCCTAAAACCCTATTTTGGTAGAGATAGAGAGAAGCAGACACCACTATGAGTTGGCTGAAGCTCCTTCAGGTGTAGAATCTCTCCTCCCCCCACTTCTCCAGGCTCTTCCCCAGTAAATCTGATGCTAGAGCCATGTTTGTGTTACTTTACTGCTAAAAATAAAGCCTTACTTGGAAAAGCCTGAGTCTCTGCCACAAATATCATTGATGTCCATTGTCTCTGGGGATAAGTTCCATAGAAGACATATAAGTGCAAGTGTAGCCCTTCTCAGTAAACCACTCAAATTGTATCCTATTCCTATCTACTCCGTAATTGCCTTGTAAACAGAAGCACACATAGAATAACAAGAGGATTGGGATGCATGATTATATACAATTAGTTATACATTCAATGTTCCCTTTTCTCCTTATTTCAGATGAACACCATCTTGCAAATTGCAGGCTTGGAAACTGGGCAGGACAAATAAAGTGAGGAAACCAACACCATTCATTGTAGGACCAGGAAGAGCATCTGAGGCCAGTGGAGGGCTCTGCAGCTCTTAATTATGGTAGTATGTGGGGCTGGCTGTTTGGCCAAGCAACATGAGCAGCTGCTTGGGAACAGTGAAGGCATCCACAGAAAAGCTTTCAGATTGCTTCAGAAATGGCCGAGCAGGGACAATCTCAAAGACTGTTTAGAAAACTCCTCCCTGTTGGATGATTCTCCTTTCCCTTTCTTCCTGAACTGAAAGCGAAAGGGGAAATGGATGGATGGTGTTGGATCGTACTAACAAAGGACTCTTAGAGTGATTCAGCAAGTGATTCAGCTTTATTGGAAGTAACGAACAAGCACTCAACTCAGTAAGAAACCAGAACAGAAAACAGTGGGAGCTTATGCTCCTTTTAAACATAACCGGGCTAATGTAGCCACGCCTATTTACATTTAACAACCAATGAGATTGCTAGGATAAAGGCCAATGGGAGTCTTTCCCTCCTAGGGAATGGTATTGTTCTGATTGGTCGCTGTTACGAAGCGACCAATAGGAAGTTCGCTCAGAGGAGCCCTGGTCTGGCTTGAAGCTTAACATTGAATCCCTTTCGTCCTGAACTGAAAGCGAAAGGGGAAATTTACAGATGGAAATAGCTGAGCAGGGAGTACGAAGGATAGAAAGCCTTTGTCAAATCATGCCATCCTATCATCAGGGCAAAAAACAGCATAGCAAACAACAGGCTGGAAAACAAGAACACATCACCCAAGTAACCCCTGGGTGCCACAGGGTGAGGGGGATGGAGAGCTGATGAAAAGAGGAGCGGGGGGGGGATGGGGATTTAAGCAAATGCTGACTTGGAGTTTAGCAAGCTGTGGACAATTAGCAAGATGGACATTAATGAATAGGAGGACTGAAAGGCTAAGGAATTGTCAGCTGTGAGTGAACGGGCATATTCTAGAGCCTGGCAGGCCTGCTGATTAAGAGTTGCATATATTATGGAAGGAAACATATTGTTTGGAAAGAAAGCAGGGCTGTCCTGTTTTGAGTTTGCAGTAAAGTACAAAACTGCATTACATAGGGAGGAACAATGAACATATGCACTCACAATTTGGGCAGGGGGGAGAGAAAGAATCAGCAGATGGATGTCACTCCTAGTGTCTGTCACAATGACCTGCTTTCCCCAATAGCTGTTTGTGAGTAAAATAAATTCTTTATCATTTTTACTTTGATTCTCAGAAAATTTCTGGGTTATTTATCCCCATGAGCCAAATGCTTTAAGATCACCATGCTATACAGACCCAAGAAAGGGAAGATGGGGATTCTGTCCTGTCTCCTATGTGCACAAAGGCCTACATTCAAGAGGTATAGTGTTGACTTACCTGGAGCAGTCTATAGTCCATTCTGCATCTGGCATTCGTTCCACATTTTCTCAGCAGTCTTCCTGGTTCCCCCTTGCCTTAGAACATCTCTTTTCATTGTATTGCCTCAGATCCTGGTTTCTGCATTGGCTAGTGTCAGTTTGCCATCTATTTTGTTTTCAACACTCACTCCTGCATTGGTATGCAGATTTTCCTGTGTCAGCACTTGCCTTGGAGGTCATTAGCTGCTTGAACCAAGTAATTCATGGCAAGGTGATAAATACAGAGGAGGAGGAGGAGGAGGAGGAGGAGGAGGAGGGAGGAGGAGGAGATTGGATTGTATACCCTGTCCTTCACTACCCAAAGGTGTCTCAGAGCGGCTTACAAACTCCTTTCCCTTTCCCTTCCCACAACAGACCCCCTGTGAGGTAGGTGGGGCTGAGAGAGCTCTGACAAAAACTGCTCTTTTTCAAGAACAGCTCTTATCAGAACCATGGCTTGCCCAAGGTCATCCAGCCAGGTGCAAGTGGAGGAGTGGGGAATCAAACCCGGTTCTTCCAGATTAGAGTCCGCACACTTAACCACTACACCAAACTGGAAATAGGGGCAAGAGAACTGACAGAGATCAATGAAGCCATGTCAAGTTGTCTGCTTATTGTTCCCTTCGAATTGGAAGGAAAAGGTACAGCTCAAAACCACATTCAGATACCCCAGGACAACACCGTACTGACTGCAAAGTCACCTCTGAATGGTCATAATCTATGCACAAGGTACCATAAAACCCGATGAACAAAGAAAGTGAAAGCGGCATGCAGTGTAGAAGGAAATTAATGTCCCAATGTGGCTGTGGAAAAACTGTGGGGAAACAGATGGGTGTAGAATCAGCTTATGTGATAAATCATATCCTCCAAGTGTTGGCATGGAAATTTCCTTTGAATTCTGAAATATAGAATGTTGGGATGTGACAGATACACATCAGATTCAGAGAAACACAATGGGACCTGACAACCCCTGGGGAATAACAAGGACAAAGAAGCATGGGGCTGGGGGATTTGATGGAACTGGATTTCACATTTTGATTGAACTAAATGGTCAATTCCTTAGCTGCAGGCTTCTGTTGTCTGTTGGTTGTACCACGCCTGTGACATATGTGCCAATTTCCTTTTTGCTGGTGTTAATGGCATCTGAGATAAAATAAACTACTTATTACCCCAATCTCTAGATTGCAAAGCTAATTTCTACTGCCTTTTCACAGGGAAGACATGGATCACTCTCACATGTGGATTCATTTACTAATGGCATGGCATTCTGCTTATTGATTTCTCCAGGTATTATTTAAATATCAGCTTGGTACTCACTAATGCAGTAATATTTGGCTTGTTGATTGATCCCTCACTTTTAAAGTATTGACTTGATGCAACTTTCCAAAGTGTTTGCATTACGGATTGCCAGAGCAACAGAAACTCCACTAAGCTTAGTCTTCCACCCAATATTGTTCAGTCCACTGTTACAGCAATTGCGCCTCATGACCCCCTTCTGTTTCCCAGACCACATTTTTGTAATTTCCTAATTAGCTTCTACAATGGCAACCCTTATGTAAGAACTTCACAAACAGTATGAATGTTATAAGGTAAAGATAAAGGTTTCCCTTGCTCAAAAGCCAGTCGAATCTGACTCTAGGGTGTGGTGCTCATCTCCGTTTCCATGCTGAAGAGCCAGCACTGTCCAAAGACATTTCTGTGGTCATGTGGCCGGCATGACTAGATGCCAAGGTGCACAGAACACTGTTACCTTCCCACCAAAGCGGTACCTATTTATCTACTTGCAATTTCTTGCTTTCAAACTGATAGGTTGGCAGGAGGTGGGGCCAGAGACAGGAGCTCACTCCATCATGCGGCACCCGGGTCTTGAACTGCTGAATTCTGACCTTCTGGCCTGCAGTTCAGCATCTTAACCACTGAGCCACCACAGCCCCCCGTGAATGTTATAGCTGGATATAAACACTTGAATCACACTTGCTGTTTCTGCGAGCCCCAGGGGAAAAGTCAAAGGATCTTCAACTACCATGTGAAACAGGAGGCCAAATCAGGACCTCGTGATTTCCCTTGCAAATAAGAATCTGAAAAAACAGAAATAATTGCATTTAGATTTTCATAACTCATACATTAATAAGAGGAAACATAATAAAGACAAATGTAATGTTCTGTGGGGAAAAATAAGCCATTAATATAAAACAGTGGTCTGCTATCTAGCTGAAGCTTGCTCTTGGAAACAATCTGGAAAGCACAATGAATCATATGCAGTATATTTGATTCCATGAGCGGATATTATTTAAATGACAAAGATTACAAGAGTGTCTACATTTCATTTACTGTCTTGCCTGTAACTCATAACAACACATGTTCGAATTAACAAGACAAATGTACAAATGTACATGTATTCAAATTTGATAAAATGATGCCAACTATTGATAAGTAAAAGAGTGATACCTAAACAGAATCTACCTCAGGTGAAGTTGCCAGCTATGGGTTGGGAAATTCTAGGAAATTTGGGGGTGGAGTTTGGGGAGAGGTGAGACCTCAGCAGGATATAATGCCACAGAATCCAACCTCCAAAGCAGCCATTTTCTCCAAGGGAACTGCTGTCTGCAGTCTGGAAATCTGTTGTAATTTCATGAGTTCTCCAGGCCCTGTAGCATTGCTACATAACTTTGTCATTATTAAAACCTTAGCACTTCTAAGCAAGCTTATCGTTTGAAATAGCAGAAGAAGCCATAGTATATTTAAACAACTCAGCGGTGTTAACCTCCTTTTATCCAGTGTATACATTGTATAAAGAGCAATAAAAGCATTAAAATTTAACCTCATACAGCACATCTGTTGTGAACTGCAGTTATCCAGCTTTAACTGAGTGTTCTTATTGGGAGAAACAACTGGTGAACCATCCTATACAGTAAAGTTATTACGCCAAAGAATAGATAACATTTTGGGAACAATTCAATTGTGTTGTGAAGAAAACCTATAAACATCCTAATAACTCCCCTCCCTCCCCCCTCCCCATGTGAGAATCTTCTCCTCACAAAGCTCTATGAGTTTAACCTTGAGAGCTTCAAATAAAATAACCAAAACCAAAAACACCACAACCATTGGGGAATCATGACTGTGTCACGAGGTTACCCTCCCTCCCCCGCCTATACTTTATGTAGCTTAAGATCCTGGAGATTTTAGAGGTGGAGCCATGAAAGAGAGAGGCTTGGAGATGGGAGAGACCACAGCAGGGTATAATATCATGGAGTCCACCTCCAAGGCAGCCATTTTATTTTCTCTTGCCACCCGAGAGATAATCGCGAAAATAGGGTGGTATAAGCAGATTCAGATGACTTTGCAGTAATCAGCTTACTGTTGATTACAATTACCTCTTGGGTGGCAGCAGAAGAGAAAATGCCTGCTTCAGAGGGTGGACTCGATGGCATTATACCCCACTGAGGACCTTCCCCTCCCCCAAACTTTGTCTGAGTTGAGAAAATCCATGCTATTTTTATCTACTTCCCTGGTCCACTTATCTTTTATAGCCTAAATCAAAAACCGTCTCTGTGTCAAGCTGCTCAGCTAGATGAACAATTTAGTTGATGATCTTTAATGCCAAGACAGCTGGCAAACGGTCACTGTCCTGCTGTGTCCCAACTTTTAAATGAACCACTGAGTCTAATAATTTATGTGGAAAGCAGGACCAAATAAATGGTTGTGGCTCCACAGCCTTACCAATACATAAACTCTCGAGAAACGTCTCCCAGCTATTTTCTCTGTGGGAACTGATCTCTGCACTTTGGAGATCAGTTATAATTCTGGGAGAACTCTAGCCCCCACCTGGAGGTTGGCAACCCTAGTCTCAGGTGCTCTACATACAGTTTTGTCTCAATATGTCATTTGTGTCCCATAAAGGAATATGACATAAGTCTTGCAGCTGGCTCATATTTGGCAGCATCCTCTAGGTCGGAATACCCTGGAAGTATTTGTACCCAATACAGTCTTTCTCTTGGAGGCAGCCAGAAGTTCTAGCTCTTATAGTGTTATGCACCACTAGATGGTGAGCTAGATTTTTTTTTTTAAAGCAAGAAACATTTCAGAGGTGGTTTGCTATTGCCTGCCCCTGGTATTCCTTGGAGGTTGCCCATCCAAATACTAGCCACGGCCAACCCCGCTTAGCTTCTGAGATCTGACGAGACTGGGCTAACCTGAGCTATCCAAGTCAGAGCTTTTCCCAAAGATATATTTCCTGAAGCAGCTCACAAAAATAAAGTGGCACAGTAAAATCAGTCCAGGAAAACAAAGAAAAATGAAGCAATAGTATAAGAACATAGACATAGTACCACAATAAGACCAGGACCGTTCTTAACTCAAGGCAGTAAGTCAATGCAAAAGGGCAGAATCAACAGTAAATAAAAAAAATCAGCCTAAAATCAAATGAAACGGGAAAGTTTTTAACCTTCCAGTCTGGAAGGTATCAGCTGAGGCACTTATCTGGGGAAAGCTGTTCCAAAGATGTAACTGCTCCAACTGAAAAAAATTCTGAGCATTAAGCACCTCACTTTGCAGATGTGTATGGGAAGACGTGGACCTTTAGATGCCCTGAGTTCAAGTAATTTAGGATTTTAATGGTTAAACCATCATTTGGAATTGCACCCAAAAACCAGCTGGGAACCAGTATAGATGTTGTAACCCTAACCCTAACCCTAATTTATATCCCGCTCCCTCTCCCCTGAATGGGACTCGGGGCAGTTAACAGCATTTAAAATACATCAATAAAAACAATACAAAGGTACAATAAATAATCTTTAAAATATAAAATGGTTAAAAATCTTTCCCCATTAAAATCTATCCAATATCAAGCAGGGTAGGATGTGGGGATGGTGAAGACACAACTGAAGTATAGCAGCTGCCTGGTGGATCACAATCCCCCAAAGGTCTCCTGAAAAAGAGCAGCCTTGCATTCCCTGCAGAACCTAGGGAGGTCCTGCAAGGCACAGGATAGGAGCCACTACTGAGAAGGCCCTTGCCCTTGTTGACACAAGGCAGGCAGTTTATGGAGCAGGGACCTTCAATAAATTCTGAGATGAAGAGCAGAGAAGACAGGGAGGATCATGCCACGAGAGGCAATCCCAAAGGTATGAGGGTCCCAGGACATTTAGGATTTTAAAGGTAAGTACCAACACTTTGAATTTACACCAGAAATTATTTGGGAGCCAATGCAGCTACCATAGGATAGGGGTTATATGTACTGACCAGAACACTCCTGTCAGCAATCTGGCAGCTGCATTCTGGATCACTTGAAGCTTCTGAAGCATCATCAAAGGTAGCCCTGCATAGAGTGTGGTTACAGTAATCAAGTCTTGAGTTGACTGTTGAGTGAATTACCATGGCAAGATCCTCTGGAGACAGATACGGAGTCAGGTGGCAGGCCCGGCATAGATGGTACAATGCAGTCTTGGTCACCAAAGATACATGTTTGTCCATGGAGAGCAAAGAATCAAGCCATACCCCCAAATTCCTGATAGAGTCAACTGTAGAAAGATAGACTCTATCAAGGGTTGTCTGAAGTGGCCACCCCAGTGTTCTGGCCTTCCCCAGCCACATAATCTCTGTCAGATTGATTTAGCTTCAACTACCTCTCACCTAGCCATTCCACCACTGCATCCAGGCAGAGGCCAAGACTGGAATTCCGGCTACTGGTTGTTCCTTAAATAAGAGGTAGAGCTGGGTGTCATCTGAATATTGATGGCACCACAGTCCAAACCTCCTTACAATCTCCAGCAGAGGGACATATAGATGTTAAATAACATTGGAAAGAGATTCAACCCCTGTGGAATTCCATAGGTTAGAGCCCTCAGTGATTACCTCTCTCCACCCATGATTACCCTCTGGGACCAACCGTGGAGGAATAAGGGAAACCAGCTCAAGATCATACCCCTCAAACCTAGGGAGGCTAGGCAGTTGAACAGCAGTTCATGGTGTGTCCCTCTCCACATCTTTCCACTGCATTTTAGACCAGTTGTGGTTATTGAAATGCCTTCAAAGTATGTGTGATGTACTGTCAAATTGCTTCTGATTTATGATGGCCTTATGAACTAATGACCTCCAAAATATTCTCTCATTAACTGCCTTGCTCAGGTCATGAAAACTGATAGATCCCATTACAGAAATGTGATAGACATCACATTATGACAGTCAGACTGAGATCATTGCCCTTCATATTTGCAATAAGTCTTAATAAATAAAAAATGCTATACTATCATCTTTCTCATAACACTCTAACTTAAACCAGTTTGCTTCCACCCAAAGGGACTCTGGGAACTGTGGTGAAAAGATAAGTCACAAATAACAGGCCCTTCTCAGCATCCTCCTCAAGATACTGTTCTCACTTGGAGATGTGGTGATATTTCAAACAGCTGAGCAACTTCATGCTGATGGTAGAAATTATGCATATAGCACAAACAACATGTGCATCCCATCTGTAGGGTTGTCTCTGTCTGCTGATTTAAAAAAGCAGTCTATGAGAATCTGCCCTCCACAAATCACTGTGAGCCATTCTGTGCGATCATGTTATCACTATTCCAGCAGTAACATGCGAAATCACAAAGGCGAATCCACATGCCAGTGGATACTGCACTTCTGAAATAACTTTTATCTCAGACTTTATTATCCATACAGGGGGGTTCTCTTCTATTATCATGATTTTTCTCCTCTGTTGACTGATTTCAGTAGAAGTTTGAAAAAGTCTGAGCCAATTAGTGCTATTACATCATGGCACCAGGGATAATGGCGTACTAGCAGAAGTTTCATTTTTTAAATGGCAAGCATGGCAAGTAGTTCAGAAGCAGACAACCATAACTATGCTACACAGCAAAATAGTAGCACCTAGTAGCACCTCCCGTGCACTACAGAGATTGCATTTCTATTCTGTACAAAAGCAGGAAGGAAGGAAGGAAGGAAGGAAGGAAGGAAGGAAGGAAGGAAGGAAGGAAGGAGGGAGGGAGGGAAGTAACTGACCAGCTTCTAGACCATAATGGGGGGGGGAGGACAGCGGTTTGATGAAGAGGCTGTCTGGAACCCCTGTAACAGCTGTGTGTATTAATTATGGTAACTGTGCTACATATGACTAGCAGTTCTGGAATATGGAAAGGCATATTCCTTGACAGAAGAGATGCTGACCTTCCACACTGGGATACTTCCCACCCACACAGAATACACTAAAGAGGGGCTACTGCTTTGTCAAACAGAAGCAAGCTTTGTTTCAACCCGGTTAATGATTGGGTACTTAGCCTGAACAGTACGGAATTTTCCGGTTGATGTGGCTGGTACTTCTACTGATGCCATAGTTGACCTCTGGAATGAAGAAATGATCCAGGTGGTTGATATTATCGCACCTGAACCCCATCTCTGAAGTGTTAGAGTCCAGATAGCCCCTTGGTTTACTGAGGGACTGCAGGCAATGAAAAGACAAGGGAGATGGCTACAATGATAGTGAAGGAAGACTTGGGATGAATCCAACAAGACATGGGTTAAAGTTCATTTTAGCATATTCTGTTGCTGGGATGGTGGCAAAGAAGCCATACTTTTCTGCCACCATTGCATCTGCAATGTGTAGGCCAGGGGTGGCCAAACGTATTTAACATAAGAGCCACATAGAATAACTGTCAGATGTTTGAGAGCCGCAAAACATGAACAAATATTACATACATGTTTTATAGGAAAACATGCAAATTTGCTTTTTATTAACGTTAAATGAGACTGCCAAAAATAAGAACAAAAGTGGTAACCCCTTGGGGGGTTTGAGCGGGGTAGAAGCCGAAATAAATAAATAAATAAAGTAAAAACAGATATTGATAATGATATTTATTTGTCCATTGATATTTATTTGTTTGCTAATGATATTTATTTATCTAAGAGACAGAGAATGAGGGCAAGAGGTGGAAAAAGAGAAAGAGAAAGAGAAATGAAGAAAGCACATAGATGGGGGAGGGAGGGAGGGGGAGAGAGAGAAACAAAGAAAGGAAATAGATGAGGAGGGGGGAGGAACAGAAGGAAGAAAGACAGAAAGAGAAAGGTGGAAAGAATGAAAGAGGTAGAAAGAAAGGAGAGAGAGAGAGAGAAGGAAAGAAGGAAGGTAAGAGAGAAAGAGGAGAGAGAGAGAGAAGGAGGGAAGGAAAGAAGGAAGGCAAAGAGATGGGGGAGGTTCTCCCACCCCCCAATCAAGGCTCTGCCCCCCCCCCGCAGCCCGCCCACCCCCGATCAAGGCCCCACCGCCGCCACTGTGCACCAGCACTCACAGGGAGCAGGGAGAGTGGAGAAGGAGGTGCGGCGAACCCCAATGGGGCGGCGGCAAGCTGCCTGGAGAGATCCACGACAGGCAGGAACAGAGGCCCCAACCTGAGCAGGCAGGGCGGAGCCGCTGGGGACACAGGCGACCCAGACGAAGGAAGGAAGGAAGGAAGGAAGGAAGGAAGGAAGGAAGGAAGGAAGGAAGGAAGACAAAGAAAGGTGGAAAGAAGGAAAGAGGTGGAAAGAAAGCAAATAGATGAGGGAGGGAGGGGAAGAGAGAGAGAGAGGTCCCCAGCCACCCTGCTGGGAGCCGCACAATATGTGTGAAAGAGCCACATGTGGCTCCTGAGCTGCAGTTTGGCCACCCCTGGTGTAGGCCAATAGAGCCATTCCAGGTGGTCATAGGCCTGTTTGGATCTGGCCTGCAGAAGGAGGTGGATTACTTGGTGGCCTGCTATGACCATTTTGCTCACCACTTTGTGGATATCTCTTGCATCTGTTCTGACTTGGACTCTACATTAGCAGTGACAGGGTCAGATACCTGTTGCCAGCTTCAGCATGGGGAATTCCTGGAGATTTGTGGGGGGTGGAGCCTGGGGAAGGTGGGGTTTGGGAAGGAGTCCACCCTCAAAGCAGCCATTTTCTCCAAGGGAACTGATCTCTGTAGCCTGGAGATAAGTTGTAATTACAGGAGATTTTCAGCCCCCACCTAGGTAAGATGGTGCCAGAGTGCTGACTTATCCAGTTGCTTGGGATACTTTTCAGTTTATTCAATCTGAGGATGCAGACAGGGTCTATGAAAATTTGAGTCCTACCACCTGCTTGTATTACCCTTGCCTTTCCTGGATATTTAAATCTGATGGGCGGGGGGTTGACTGGGTTGAAGAGTTAGTTAGAACCTCCTTAAGGGGTGCGGTTGCCCCAGCCTTGAAACAGGTTATGCTGCATTTACTTTTAATGAAGCCTACACTGGACCCAGGAGAAATCAATAACTAACAACCAGTCTCAAATATTCCATTGTAGAGGAAGGTGATTGAACGGGTGGTGGCTGAGCATAGTTCTCCAATTTTAAAAGGTCTGCACCGGCTGCCAATGTATTTCTGGGCATGGTTCAATGTATTTCTGGGGCAGCACTGGCCAGACTATGAAATGTTAAGATGTTTTGTCTGAGTCAAGAGTCACAGTGCTGTTAAGAAGACCTGAAACACACAGTTTGAGGAAGGGCTCAGTGGGATAACATGAACATTGTGTATATATCATTAAAGGATCTTGGCTTCCAGGGCTGTGAAAGATCCCCGCTGAGATCCAGAGGGGGACTGTTAATGCCAAAACAGACAATACCAGCTTAGATGGACCAGCGCTCTGTGACTCAATATGTGGTAGTTTCAGCTGGTCAGTAACATTGCCAGGGATGCTTTAATTGTCTGCTTGGCCATTAGTGGCATATTTGCAGAATCAGATATCTAGGAGGCAAGTACTAATTGAAACATTTTCGCCACAGGTATTGGGCCCTGCTAATGTACTATCCAACATGGCTATTGCTGTGTATAAAGCTTTGAAATCAGCTCCATTCTCTCCCTAAAAATGAATCATTCTGTTTTTTTATAAACGACCAATAGTTCAGGTCAGACTGCCCTTGTACACCTGCTACTACACAGACCTCTTTCAACAGCAGCGAGTTCTTCCCTAGATGCTTTGAACTGGCAGAGCAGTGAAAATTGCACACATGCACAGACACATGGTCACTTCAAAGTCTTGACCTGAGAACACCACCCATCAGCTGGGCAGTGCCAGCTAAGGTCCCTAATGCTGGTGCATTACTGATGCCTGTACCACCTGTCAGTATCCTAAGCCTGTTTTGCAGAGGAGAGAAAAGTAAATAAAAGACCTCTTAACAAGTTGCAAAGAGCATAGAAATTATACTGGAGAAAATTCCTTTGGAATCACCATTCTTGGCACAGTGTGGCCATGATACCCCCACATCAGGTAGATATGCAAGTGGCTGAGTGGTCATGCAGCTGTGATCACACACCCTAACTTCAGCCCACCACAGTGTCCACACAGAGAGTCCAATTAGGAAGGGAACACAAGAAACACAACATTTTCCATTGTAATGTGGACAGTGGAATGGACACACGTCATTAAGCTCCTCAGATGTGGGTTCAAGTCCCCTCCTGTAATCATGATCCTTTTTGCAAGGTGCACATCTGGAGGGGGAAAACATGGCAAATCCACCTATACCAATGACATTCCTGTGCCGCTCACTTTTGGTGTCTTGGTGTCACCCAGGGAAGTTCAGTATGCTAAGGAACACCAGCCTTTTGCCAGACAAGGGGGATGGAGATACTAGGGCAGCAACACCTCCCACACTCAGGAGTTCTAGTCACACAAATGAAACTAGCAACACAAGAACAAGATACAGCATATGGGATTAAGAATCCCTCTGCAGCCCTGGACTGACACCAGCGATATAGACCAGGGCAGGCAGGGCTTCAGAGAAACATGAAACTCAATCATTTGAGATGTGTGGGCCATATTGATTGGCTACTTCACAAGCCAATCATTTTGCTTGGCAAGCCAGATGTGTGTGCTCGTATTCCTGAACAGCTGGAGAAATGGAGCATAACCATAACCTTTAGAAAATGAACAAAATATTGGGAAGACCATTCTATTTTGCCAGTACATCACCTGAATAACTGTACCAGAGCTGAACAATGCAAAGTACTTTGAGGCCACATTCACATTATTAATTTGAGAAGGCCATGAAGGAAAAACACTGTAGCTACAATTCTAACTCAATTCATTTTTCATTTCAAGCCATTCTGCACCAATCCAGTTTCTTTCCTGTTTGCACCCTCCAGGTGATCTCTTTAAGTGGGCTGTGTGAGGGAGCCTGAAACAGCTGGGTGCGTGGGGAGAAGTCTCTCCCTACCGGCTCAGCTGGGCATTAGGATGCTTACTGGTGCAATGCACACCCCAAATCACTGTTGTGCAGTGCATATGCACTATTTTTCCACCACTTCCTTGAAAAGCACATTGTGTGCCCAGTTCAAAGCATCAGCTCACACATCAAGTTTGTTTTCACACTAGGGGTGCCAGCTCTGGTTTGGGAATACCTGGAGATTTGGGGGGTAGAGCCTGGGGAGGGCAGGGTTTAGGGAGGGGAGGGACCTCAGCAGGGTATAATGGCATAGAGCCCACCTTCCAAAGCAGCCATTTTCTCCAGAGGAACTGATCTTGGTCACCTGGAGATTAACTGTAACAGTGGGAAAGATCCAGGTGCCATCTGGAGGCTGGCAACCATACTTCATGCATCCATCAGCCTCCTGTCCATTTAAGATGCTTATTGGTGCTGTCTCATTGTGAGCATTTACAGTGCTCCTGGAATTCCCCCTAACCCTGGAGATCTGAGCTAGTGGGTTTGCAACTGCTCTCTTGAACTATTTTATGAACGATGTTCTTCCCCTCTGATTCACTTGCTCCAATCTCTAAGAAAAGATTCAATCGGTGAGAGGTGGCCATGAGTCCCATCACCGTTCTCATCACCTGCTCTCCCAGGGCTCCCTCAAGGGGCTGCGTGAAGGAGCCCCAGAAAGCTGAGCCCGTGAAGAGAGACCCCAAGAAAGCAGGATGAGTTATACAACAGCCGGAAGGAGGAACCTCAAAGACCAGCGCTGGAGTGGACGCCGCCGGACTACCTCCCGCAAGGCAGTAACAACGAAGATCCGCTACACAGAAAGGGTGCCTGGTAGGCTTGTCACGTCCCCTACATGTATGTGGCCCTAGGTTTAGGATTGTATGAATTGGAACATGTAAGCCACTCAGAGCCCTTCGGGGGTGAGCGGAATACAAATGGAAATATAAATAAAATAAATAAATACATACAATGGACAGTGTCTTATATATGGTACCATAAGAAGAAAGGCTGTGTTACATGGTAGGCAATGGCTTGCATTTTGCACTCCTTGTAAAGCAAAGCAGTCGGACATACAATGGAGCAAGCAGGAAAAAGCTACACTGGCAGTTCAAATCTCCAGGAAACACAGGCAGAATTTCACAGAGGGCATAGAGAAGGATGGCAGTATGCCTGTGAAAAGCAAGGGAATACAGAGATAGATGTTATGCTTGCATTCCCCAGAAAAGGCTCCTCTCTTGATCATTCAGTGAATAAATGAAATAAGTAACACCAAAAGCCAGACAAGTCAACTATGAATGTGTGTGAACTCCGATAAGATGTCAGTGACACATATGCTCACTATTTCTGTGCACTGCAATCAGTAGCAAATGCAGTAAACTCATTAATTTGTTATCACTGCAGCACTAGCACACAGATTTACTCTAACTGACAGAGAATGTAGGAAAAACTCATACCATAGCTACAGAGTAACTATACAATAAAAATAACCTGAAAATGCCTACGGAACAACTCAAACAAAAGGGAACTTAACGGGCTTTACTGCTAGTATACAATAAAGAAAGCTTTCTCAACCACTGAGTCAACAATGTTTGTTAGAAATACTGTGGAAAGAAAGGCCTAGCTGGGCAATTTTCTTCTATTGCAATTTCTATTTGACTTTGATGTCTGAGGTCAATTTCATATTTCCAAACCATCTTTACTTTCTCCTTCTGTATTCTGTACTCTTACTGCGCTCTCTAAACCAGATGCTTGGACATCAGGGAGGGGGGAGAAAACAAAATGCATGAAACAACTGGCATTCATTCATTCAGTATTATTCTCTTTGTTTTTGTCAGCCAAAAGAACAAACCAGTGGAGCTTTTTTGGGTTTTTGTCCCCATTATTTTGGAAACGAATGTACATTCTCAGTGATTTTCCTCAGGAGCATGTGTTCCTCTGTAGTCAGCTTATTGGTTTTATACAGAGTGGCCTGTATTATAAATTATGCACATGTCAAAAGCTCAGATGCCTCCCCAAAGAAATCACTGCTTTTTATTGATAACAGTGTAATAGCTCTCATGAGAAACAACAAAGATAATAATTGCAAGAAGTGTTTTGAAAAAAATATTGCTGTTAGAGCAGTCCAGGCTGATTCTCCACCTGAAACCGCTTGCTCCTTCCATCATTGGCTGCAATATCAGAAGTCTGTCTTGTTAATGGGATTCATGAGTGTTTATGTGTCTGTGTAGGGGGGTGCATCCCAACCAACAATGGTACCTACATTTATGTGCTTCTGTAATTGCTATCTGACTCTGAGATAAAATGATGTCTTCTTCTTCTTCTTCTTCTTCTTCTTCTTCTTCTTCTTCTTCTTCTTCTTCTTCTTCTTCTTCAGCTGAATTAATATGGGTTTTCTTTTTGCTGTTTCCCCCTATATGGTCATTGGTGCATGCATTACAGTCATGATTTAAAGTTGGAATGCTGACTTTAGCTGGTGACATCATAATTATAGCCTGAATGGATACTGTTCAGTGGCACAGCGACAAGAACTCAGGAAGAACCATCACAAACCAGAAAAGGTAAATATGACATGTTCAAAACTCAATTTCAAGATCCCCCATTTTCTCCAACAATCAACATGGAATAAATTAGATTTGTTGTTTTAACTGATAGCTATACCAGCAACAGCAATTCCAGGTACTACCCAGTTCGATATGGGTAGTTCCCATTGTTTCCTTTTTGACTCATATCCCTGCAGTCTTTTCTCCTTATTGAGTTCCTCCAAAGGATAAATCTGTAAGGAGAAACTGGAATTCTCAGGCAGTATTTTCTATCTAAGCAGGGGTCTTTTTGTAGAAAAAGAGCTGCAGGAGCTCATTAGCATATGGTAGGCTATTAGCATATGCCACACCCCCTGACATCACCGTAAGTATTGTCAGAAGGGGAAGCAAAAGGGGGGGAGGCATCTTCAAAAGCTTCCCCTTCTCTTCCCCAGCTGGCCTGTGTGTGGGGGGGAGCGAAGTTTAAACCCCTTCTCACTAGAGTTGGGCCACAGAAGGAGGAACGAGGGAAGGAAAGAGAGAGAATAGAGAGAAGGAAAGAAGAAAAGAAAGAGAAGGAAAGAAGGAAGAAAAGAAGGAAGGAAAGAGGGGATAAAAAGAGAGAAGGAAAGAGGGAAAGAAAGAA
>NW_015175975.1:100305-176711 GCF_001447785.1 Gekko japonicus
AGGAAGGAAGGAAGGAAGGAAGGAAGGAAGGAAAAAGTCTTCCACCACCACTCATCAAGCCCCCGCCACCCCCACCCCCGTGGATCCCTTACCACAGTTCAGTTTGCGAACAAACCTCCTGATTCAGTTCGTGGTTCGGCATTTTTCTGGTTTGTGCCCATCCCTACCAGCCACAGCTATTTTGTAATTAATACAGATAACCATTTTACAATATCTGAGCCAGAGTCTTTCATATCAGAATTAAAGCCTAAAGTTGTTTCCACTGGTTTCTATGAGAAACATATTTCTGAATATACCCCTTCCCTCCCACAAATACACTGGGATGAGATTCTTGGGGATCACATCCCTTTCTAAACTATCCTTCTTGTTTTAAATTTCAGACAGATAAAAGTAGTCCTTCCTGTTCTGTGGGAATTTAAAATTCTTACTTGTGCACATTAGGCAACAAGTAGGGGTTCAGTAGCCTATGAGTGAGCTTTCCCCTCTTTTCTCTGGACCCTCCAGTGGAGGTTGTGGACTTAGGATTGTTTGTTTTAGAAAATCAGAGTATGTTTCAGTCCCATATCTCACTGTGCTCTATTTCTTTCAGCATTTTCTCACAGCCTGACCCCTATGTCTGTTTCAGCTTTTGAAAAGATCCTTGCAGAGTTATAAGGGGGAAAGTGCAGCCTGGACATTTCCCCTTATAACTCAGCAACAAAAATAGCTAGATAATTTCTTTTTAAAAAATTAAACCTGAGGATTTAGAGACTGTGGTAGGAGACTATTAGAAATGCAGGGAAAGTGGTGGTTGGCTGTGTGGATGTAGTCATAGATAGTTGAATCAGTCACAAATAATATAACTCAGTAATAAATAAATGCTGTTTTAAAAAACCCTAGCCTTCAATGTTTATCTAAGTAGTCCTTAGTAACATCAGTGACTGCCAGTCTACACTTTTTGTGACCCCTGTTGAGGTGTGACTGGTGTGTCCAAAGGAGGGGGGGCTGCAAATCCCATCTAGCTCACCAAACCACTCCTATAATTCTTTCACTTGGTTCCACCCACCCTTCTTCCTATTTGTTCTACCTTACCTTTGCTCATAGCATTCCCTCCTATCAGTCATGATAGTTAACTAGGATCTCCATATTCTGAGGCAGTACACTTCTGAGTTGACTCAATCAAGGAAGCCACAACCCTCAGTGTGCAAGACCTGAGCAAGGCTGTTAAAGATAAGATGTTTTGGATGTCATTAATTCACAGGGTTGCCATAAGTCAGAAGTGACTGGACAGAAATTGACAAACACACCACTGAGTACCAGGTGCTAAAGGTGAACAACAGAAGAAGGTTAATCTCATGTCTTGCTTAATTTGTGTATACTTTTACCTTTTTTCAGTAAAAATTACTTTTAAAAAACAAACAAACATTTGTTGGCTGATCACTGATGGAATAGGGGTATAGATGAAGATGAGTAATATATACAAGACTAAAACTTGAGTACAAGGCAAAGCCCTTGATATCCTCCTGAATCTTGTACAGCAAGAGAAGCTGCACCATGGATAAATCTCTTTATATGAGAAACTAATTGCAAAGTTAAATGCAAATATTATTTTCTTTTAGAATCATTATTAAATTTCATATATGACTGCAGCATTCCTTGTAAACAGATACTCTGAAACTAGTTTATCCAGGGGAAAATGGTGAATATATTAGATAAACTGACTCAGGCAAACATTATGAGCTACACAGATATAATCAGGTTATTGCAGTGACTAAATGGGAGAGATTGTGTGTAAGAGTATTAGATATTAAGGGCAAAGACAGATAGAGAATGGACCATAGATGGTAAGGTTTGAATCAGACCTTGGAAATCCTTAGAGGCAAGAAATGGGATCCAGACTTCATGCCTAAACAGCAGTGATAGCCCAAAGATCAGAACTGAGAAATCCAGCAATACCAGTAGGGGAAATAGGGGTTGAGCCAGAGAATCAGAAACCAAGGACAAAGCCAGAGAATCCTGGTAGGTTGTATGCACGCCTGGAGCCCCAACTATTACTACTGAATGTGAACTTTTTAAAGAATACCAGGTTCCAAATGCTTACAGCCATCAGTATGTGCACCTTATCTTTGTTAACCTTTCTTCTTTAAAAAATAAATAAATAAATAAGGAAATGGAGCATAACCTCTCAGCTTGTCATGGACGGCTCATGAAAAATAAAACTCTATTAGTGAGCACTTTTGTGCTGTGTTATTACAGAATAACATAATTGTATCTATTACAGGATAACAGAATTTTATTGATATGTATACAACTAGTATTATGAAACATTTTCTGCTGTACTTAACAGTTTTAGTGTACCAGGGAAAAGAAAGTACTCCAGTAATAGGTGGCAAGTAGCTATTACTGTATCATCTTTCAGGAACAAATTACTAAGTGTTTTACTTTGGTGTTTTGTGGAATCTTCTTTTTGATCAATACAGCATACTCTTAGTACACAAAAGACAGCACAGTTAGTATACCAAATACTTTGCTATCCCCACCCCTGCTCTTAGATGCTCAGAAGGGAAGGGTACCATTCACATATCTGCATTCTGAAACCCATGTCATAAAAAAATTCAAGCTGGTATCCATTTTTACTCAAAAATTCTTTAGCTTTAAAAGTGGAGTCTATCTTCTATCTTCTATCGTTGATCTTAAAGATGACACCCTCCGGAACTGCCCACCTGTATGATATCCCATTAGTTTGAAGAAAAGAAATTAAGTCCTTGTAATGTTTCCTCTTTTGTCTAATTTCAAATGGAATGTCCTTTAAGGTTTTGATGGTTACATTTCCCATTTTCAGTGGAGTTGCTGATGTTGCTTTTAAAATGGCATCTCTGGTTTGTCTTCTTGAAAACCTGACGACTATTTCTCCAGGTAGGCTATTTTTTTAATGTAATTGGAGTATGCTCTATAGGCTGACTCCATTCTGTTTACAAGTTAATCCGCTGTTAAGCCTACTACTGGAGCGATGATCTCACTGAGCACCCCCTTCAGGTCTTCCTGATCCGTTTCAGGAACTCCCTGAAACCTGAGAATCATGTTAGCTTTTTCTATCTGCAGCTGCAAAACTCGATTCTTTTGGCAATTCTGCTTCGTTTCCACATCTCCCATCCTTTTCTTCAACTTCTTGCTTGTGGTGTCTATCTCTTTAATTTTCTCATTTGCCTGTTCCACTTTTTTCTCTGTTTCATTCAGCTGAAGCAGCTGTGCTACAAAGTTTTTATTCATTACGGTCAATTGCTGGTTAATACCATCGAGTTGTTCCATCACCGGCTTGAGCATATCCGCCAGGAGTTTGAGGACATCTGCTCCCTCTTCCGGTTTCGGACTCTGACTGCCCGGCTTCGTTTTAAACTTTATCTGCTGGGCCGCCATCTTTCCCGTTTTGTTTACAGTTTCTGCCACTTCCACGCAACTCGGAAAACTCGCCAAACGACTTTGCAATTCAGATAAGTCTCTCAAAACACTTTTGGTTTACTTCCTCCCCTCTCCCCTTTTGTGTCCATTAGCCACTCATTCGCATAAGAGGCATCCCTCTTTGCAATCTCTTTTTTCAACCCCGGGGGGGGATCGCTTTTCAAACTACTCCGTTTTATTCAAAGCTCACGTTCATTGTCAGCCAGTTTCTCTGACCATGCTTGGTTTTAAGCCATTCCGCTTGATCTTCGGCACTTGTCCCGGTCAGTCCAGCTTGTGCCTGAAGGCCACTCAGTGACTGGACCGTCAGGGCAGAGGGGAGCCTCAATTCTCCGGCATTATGCTGTCGAAGAGGCTACCCATCAAAAGCCCCCTGGCCTGGAGCCTATCACAAAGGCTCCGCGGGGGGTGTCACTTGAGGTGGCACCCCTCCAGGCTGCTGGTGTGCGATTCACCCTTTCCCATTGTGGGGAGAGCGTCCGCTATTGCTGTTCCGTAGACCGGAAGTCGGGAACTAGAAACAATATGACAGAAGATTGTTTAATTGATATTCAGTTCAATAAATAATAATATCCAATGATTAATAATCAATTAAATAAATAATAATATATAGAGAAGTAGATAGAACAAACTGAAGGACAGGATGGATAGCAATCTCTATTGATACATTTCATTCAGCCTGCAAATATCTTTGAAGGTCATTTCAACATGAAGGATGTGAGTACCCATTATGTGAAAAAGAGGGTTCTACTGGAGGAAATATGCACAAACACACTTTGTATCTGTAACCTCTGGACTTGGTTTTAACCACACATTATTCATATATTGCACCTGATTTTCCTCTACCCAGTCTAAGTGTGGATGCCATGTCAGAGCACTTGCCTACATATACCTACATATATGAGTGAAGAGTCTAGCTATAGCAAAAAGCACATCACTGTTTGATTTGCTAAAACCAGGGCTCTAGTCGGGGGGGAGCTCTCAGGTACGGAGCTCCGGAAGAGAACCTCTAGGGGGCGGGGCGGTCACGTGGTGAAGCCCCGCCCCCTTCTTTACCCCGCCCTCTGCTTCGATCCTCATTCCGTTTGGGAATGAGGATGAAGCAGGAGGGTAAGTAGCCGGGCCTTCTGACACACTTCCGGTGATGTCAGGGGGTGTGGCCTTCTGTCACTTCCGGTGATGTCAGGGGGCGTGGCATATGCAAATAAGTTATGCTAATGAGTTATGCTAATGAGCTCCGGCAGCTCTTTTTCTACAACAAGACCCCTGGCTAAAACCATTGGTTTAATGGTTAAACCAGGTTTAAGCTGGTAGATTTGTGGACTGCTTTTTAAAAGAAATCCATGACATGCTGCTGTGTATTATACTTGCATGTCTCTTACTTCCTAGTTGTATTTCATTCAGTGACTGCCATTGCTGAGTGCTTCCTCAAGATCAGGGTGTGTAGCCAGTCCAAGACATCAGCAGCGAATAGGGGCCTGGGCACAGGGGGAAAACACAGCAGTCAGTCCCCAGGAGCTCCCAGGTGGCCTCTGGTCCCTTACACCCCGCCACCTGGAGGTGCCTCACCTCCTTTAGCTCTTGGCCTGGGATTCTGGCCACCTTGATCCTCCTCCTCATTACTCAGCTCCATCTCCTCATCACTAGACACATGGGGGAGGCCATGGTGAGAGGTCTTAGGGGGTAGTTGGAGCACCCTGGCTGTGGAGATGGGGGCAGGAGTTGGAACCTGGCTGCTCTGGCTGCTACTGCATCCTGGGCCTTCCTTGCCAACCCTTGAAGATGGGCCCAGTGCAGCATCTCCACCCTGTGAGTTGCCTGTGGGGCAGAGGGTCATTGGTCAGGACAATGGGAGGGCTGGTGGGAGGCAGTGGGTAATAGGACCTGGCCCCCAAAGCTGAGGGCAGGTGTTAGTGGAGACCATGATACTCACCACACAGAACCTCTACACCACAGCCAACCATGACCACTGGGAGTATCACTGCCCACACGATGGTCTCTGCTCCTGGCAGACCCTCCTCCACTGCCTGCTCATAAAGTACATCTTTGTCACAGTTCCAGTGCTTCAGAGTGGACATCTCCATCCAGACAGCATGTCCCAGGGCAGACACCCATTCTGCAGCTATGCACCAGAAGGCATGGTGGTGGGAGGTAGTGGAGCTGCTCCTGGCAGTGGCAAAGGCAATGCTTACATGCTCCACCACCAACCCATACAGCAGTGCCTTCTCAGCCTTCAGCTTGGCTGGTAATTACAGTCCTGGCCACCAGATGTTGCACCATGCCACCCACACAGAGGGATATTTGGAGGCAGGCCATCTCACCACGGAAAAACAGCAATCCCCCATGCCCACGCCATGGCCATCACCCACCAGGAGGTGGCTGTGGGTTGGGGACATGTGCACTAGCTCAGACAGCATACCATGCCATGCACCATACCTCTGGAGTTGTGAGGCGACTTCCTGGAATCATTTGTAGGGCAGGGCAGGCCATCATTGGGTGTCAGGGAGGGGAGGGGCTGGCATGGGGGTGTGCTGATTTGGTGCCTACTGGGTTGGTGCCCTCCTGAGCTGCTTGGGTTCCCAAAGGCATGGCTGCAGCTAAGTGTGTGTGTGTGTGTGTGTGTGTGTGTGGGTGGGTGGGTGAATTAGCCACCAATGGTCTGAGCTGGCATTTTTGCCGGCACAATTTTACACCTGTTCTGGGGGGTGTTCCCACACTGAAAATGCTTTGGGACCCAACTGGCTGGTGCCACACGCCTCCTGGACACCCATATTTCCACCACTGCAGGGTTTCGCACCGTCACTCCACTAGTGTGTGGTTGCGGTGCAGCTGCATCAGTGGAAGTGCATGGCACAGCACCCCTCGTACCCTGCGCCAGTGTAACCACCCCTTACACCAGTGTAAATCTGAGTTAGGCTGGCTTTGGGGTCAGTCAGCTCCCTATTTCAATTTGCCCCTGCCCTCAGGATTCCTCTGTTGATTATATTTTGTGTTGCTTTGTAAGCCACCTGGAGTCCCCAGCAGGGAGAAAAGGGATACAAATATTTATATAAGTAAGGAAGAAAGTAAATAAATACACATTATTTGCTTCCTTGGAGAAGCAAACCTTGTTTTACTTTGTAAATGTTTATATATCTGACAGACACTATAAAACACCAAGAGATTTAAAATGGCATAAACCCCTTCTGGCCATCCCATGACAGGAGATTTCAACAACTCATCTTTTCAGGAGGTATTTTATAAGGAGTGTGCTACATGAAATATCTTTTTAGCCAGGAAATTTGAACCAGGACATAACAACGGAAGATTAAATCTACAGAATTCTGACTATAGATCCAATCAGCTTTGGTTTCTGTTGTTCCTCAGCAGCATATTCCCTACCCACTGACTAATCTATACTCCTATTGCCTACCTACTGTTTAACCTATACCAGTGCCATTTAGGCACTATGAATCACAGGACTCAAGGAAGACTGACCTACATGTGGGAAATGTCATAAAACTTTAAACCATCAGAGGTAGCTTCTGAGACCCTAAGCTTGCCAGAAGCTCAAATGCTGGACAAAGGTAGCCTTATCAGCATGAAACTATTATCCTGAAGATACTACTCTTCAAAAGGGAGTAATAACTAGTATGCAACAGCTGTGGAAGGTCAGTAGTTCAGCAGTTCAAGACCCGAGTGCTGCATGACGGAGTGAGCTCCTGTCTCTAGTTCCAGCTCCTGCCATCCTAGCAGTTCGAAAGCAAGAAATTGCAAGTAGATAAATAGGTACCACTTTGGTGGGAAGGTAACAGCGTTCTGTGCGCCTTGGTGTTTAGTCATGCCGGCCACATGACCATGGAAATGTCTTTGGACAGCGCTGGCTCTTCGGCTTTGAAACGGAGATGAGCACCGCAACCCTAGAGTCAGACTCGACTGGCTTTCGAGCAAGGGAACCTTTACCTTACACCTCTTATATTTCATGGGTAAATCATTGTCTTTTCAGAGAGGTCATGAACTGAATCAAAGACAAAAAAAATATATTATCCAGGCAATGTTGGACAGGCTTCTGTTCCTACCTCCAGTAAAATCCTTAGTACTTCTAACATCCCCCACTCCCAGCAACTTCCCCCAGTCTTTCTCTACAGGTCCTTCTTTCCCCTTGGTCTCAAGCTGCCCACACATCTCACTCTTTTTCAGAGTTCCAGTTTGACATTGGATTCTGAGGCTCTTCATGGAGAACATCGGATTGTGTATTCCCATTGATGGTAGTGACACAGAAGTGCTAAAGCTTTGTGAACCGTCATTTACCTCTGGCAAGAAAATTCCTAAGAAGAAATTGGGGATTCACTCTGAGCAGTGATAGAGAACATATGATTGACTCTGGCTCTTCTGTGTGGGTGTGAGCATGGGTGGGTGGAATGCAAAGATCTCACATGTCAAGACAGGCATTTTGATGGGAGACCATAAGAATCATAGTATGATAAGCAACTAGGACATCGATCAACCTAATTGAGTTCTGTGCCTAAATGAATTGTTTTCTCCTCACCTAGTCCTGAACCTCAGAAATCTAAGGTTGTAGCACAGTTGCTGTGACTGCTAATGGTTGGAGCCTGATGAGCAGAAAATTCTTCATCTACACAAAAATGTGACTAGTAATAGTAAAAGTATATATGGGAGAATAGAGATGGGAAGGAGATCTGGGTTGGGGAATTCCCCCCCCCCCCCCGCTCCCCTACCATTTCAGCCCACTAAAAGCTGTTAGGGACTTTGCCCCCCTTCGCAGATTGAGTCTTTGATGTGTATGATTAAGATCACAAGAAAAACTTTCCCTCTGATCTCAGTTAATTTCCCTACCAGGATTAGGTTAGCTTCAAAGTAGTCATACCCCTTTAGAATTTATCCTGGGTGGGAATTAAAATCCATAATTTCTTTTCCCCTAGGCTCCCCAAATCTGTTCAGAACTAAATCAGGTCAATTTCCCCTTCTCTTTCTGATGGAGGCTCAACTGCTCAACTCTTAGTTGTTCCTGGGCTGCTGTGAGCTTGGTGGGGAATCTGGGGAATCCCCAACTATGCAGCAACATCTAGCTGGCTTGTGGGTGGCCCCACATCAGAGTTCTACAGAGAGATTTCAGGACTATTCAAGGAGTAATGCTGATCTGTTTAGAGCATATAGATTCTTCTCAGACTTTCTCTATGACTACCTTCCTACATGGGTCTAATTTCTGTGTAGAAAAAAAATATGTGCCTCACCACACACATATTATCATGTCTTGTGCAATCAGGCACTTGGATTTTGCTACAGTGTATGAACATTTCCCTGTATGACAGTGGTATCGATGCACGAAATCATGGGTGAAGTCGCCCTGCACCACTAGGAGGGGTGGCTGCTGTAATGAAGTTTTGGATTGTACTCTGTCTGGCCGCCGGATTAAGTCTCAGACATGTACTTATCCTCCTGGACTGCTCCCAAACTTTAATGTTTTCAGACACTTGCATTACCTACATCTTGAGACAACAGAATGCCGTTCAATAATCCCTACCTGTGGAGACACACTTGACTTAGCTGATCATGACTCACAGCTAATATCAGCCCCCCCCCCTTGTGCAAGGGTTATTGGCCAGCTTTAAAATAGAATGCATTAACATTTACCAGTCATATCTCTACCAGCCTCAGGTCCTTGATACCAAAGGCAAGCTGTGCTGCACATTTATGTTACTTGTCAATTTTTAGGCTGCAGAATGTGATACAAGCAGGTATGACTTGAGTGGAAAACAAGCACACAGTCCAAGTCTGTGCATTCCTATGATTAAAAGGTCTTCCAACACCAGTTTATGTTGCTGCTTATGGGATGGGGAACTCCCAGCAGCAGCATGAGGAGGGAATGGGGGGGGGGTGCATGGATCAGCAATATGGCTTACTCCCAGTTTCATGTGCATGCTGTAACAGCCCTAAGCTTTTTATCTGCATGGTGATATGGAGTGCAGCTTGTATATTTTAGAATAAACTGCTAATAAAGTGGTTAATTTTTAAAGGCACCATGACCCAAGAGTCACAGAAGCTCTGCAGCATCCTTATCAAAGGTGCGGAGAAGACAGCTGTGAACATAAGAATAGCTCTTTGGGATAAATGGTTTGATAAGAAAGCCCTGACCTGAATAGCCCAGGTCTGTCTGACCTCCTTGGAAGCTGAGCAGGGTTGGCCCTGGCTGGTATTTGGATGGGAGACTTCAGAGGAATACCAAGGCTGTTATGTGGAGGCAGACAATGGCAAACAACCTCTGAACATCTCTTGCTTTGAAAACCCTGTGGGGTCGCTATAAGGCAGCTGTGACTTGACGGCACTTTCCACCACCAAGAAACCAGAAATTACTGCAGAAAAACTTTGACTCTCATATAATCCGCTTACCATTTAAATAAAAGAAGGAATTTGCAGTATTGAGGTACAAATGGAGTCTGTCAACTTGACCAAAGCAGATAGTCATTTACAAGTAGGGAACCCACAAGGATTTCCCAGCAAGCATTTCTTTTCCCCCTCCCACACTATTTCCTCTTTCCAATCCTGAAAGGCCTCCTTTTCTGCTTCAGTCTCTCCTTCCCAGCCTGCCACACCTGCTTTCATGGGGTGGCTGCTGTTGAACACTACCAAGCACCTAGCCCTGGGTGAGTTATGCAAATCAAAGGTCCCTGCCACACGGGGGAAAAAAGTCAGGCAAAAGCTTTTAAAAGCAGCACCAAAATAGGCACGTGGCGGCGGGATCATACAGATCCCGTGAGCCGCTGCGCAATTGCTCCCCGGCACGATCACATGCCGGGGAGACAGCGACAGGAGGCTGCCGAACTGTGCGTGTCTGAGCATGCGCAGTTCGGCCAGGAGCCAGGGATGCGCCGGTGAAAGGACACGCCACCGATCCCACGGCCGGCCTTGATGCGGCCTTGCCAGAAGAACCACCTCAGTAGGTGGTTTATTTTTGCTGCGTGTTTTGGGCGGAAGGGCCGGATTGGGGACAGATGCGCAATGCTTCCCAGATGTTGCGGTGGGATTGTACCCGTTTGCTGCGCCCTCGATCCGTCCCTCTCCCGGCCCAAAACCTCTCGTGTGACCGGGGCCGGATAGTAGCAAGTCACTTAGTGCTTGTTGTAGGGCCTGGCCCTGATTAGTCTTTCTTCAAGGGCCTCCCCCTTTTGATAGGAACCAAGGCTAGAAGGCTGGTGATACTATTATAGCTGCCTAGGAATGGCCATTGAGGGCATTAATTTCTTAAAGCAATGGGTGCTGCTTCTGTTACTTTAGGGAGGGGTTAGCCCCCAATATTTTTTTAAGAATTCAGGTTTTTCTGCAAACCTGGGGCTTTTCAGGTTTGTAAAAAGATCTGTCTTATCTGTTCATAGCTCCAGTCTCCAGATTTAAATATCCACAGATGTGGCATTGCTGAGAAGTAGATATATTGGCCCCGGTCACACTAGGGGGAAAGGCACGGCTGAAGTGCGGCTTTTTAGAGACGCAGCAAAAGAGAAGCGCTGCAGCGGGATCAGATAGATCCCCCGAGCCGCCGCACATATGCTCCCCAGCGTGATCAGATGTGAGGGGGAAGCCATGGACAGGAGAGCGAGGTGAGGCTGATGCACATGTGTGCGCCTGCTCAGTTCAGCAAGGGACCTCGCATGCTGCGGGAGACGGGCGCATCGGCGATCACACGGCCGCCCTTGCAGTGGATTTTCCAGTAGGTAGTAGTGCTTAGCAGGTTTTATTTTAACTCCACATCTTCGGCCAGAAGAGACAGATCGGGGACGAGTGTGCGCCACTTCCCAGATGTTGCAGTGTGATCACACCCGCTTGATGCGCCCCTGATCTATCCCTCTTGCGGATCTAATCTCCCCGTGTGACCGGGGCCATTGATACCCAACTTTTTGCCCCATTATGGACTCAATGTGGCTTGTAACATTGTTCTCCCATCTTCACTTTTTATCATCACAACAAGCCTGAAAAGTTAAGATGTTCTTTTATAATAAACTCTTTTTAATTTTCTTGAATGTGGGACTTTGTGGGAGTCACACTTGTGTGCAAATTCTATACTGCATCTGTGTTCCCAAGATTGTTCCTCAGAAAATATTCTGTTCATATCTGAGTGGCATCATCTTTTGAATGTTTTTGGCCCCTTGGTTGTATTCCTGGGGATGGCTTGGAGGCAAAGAAGCTTGGACTACATAGAACTCTGCTCATCCTCATAGGTCCATTCTCCACATACACCTAACAGCTGGCATTCTGAGGTATATTGCCTTCGACCGTTCCATTCAGCATTCATGGCTAATAGCTATTAATAGACTTGACATACATGGTTTCAGAAGTCAGCACACATCATAATATTGCATGGCAAATGCATACAGCATGCAGCAGGTGGAGTCAAGCCTCTTCCCGCAATTTATAATGCTGAGGGGAGGGTTGTATCTCTGAGATCTTTGCAATTTCATATGTCCCAGATGTCATTTGTGTGGTTGGAGCATATATGTTATGCATAGCCATTTAGAAGTAAGTCCCATCAAGTTCAAGCACCTTACTTCTAAGTAAGTCAAGAACAATGGACTGCATACTGCCTGAGGGATTATTACTATCTCCATCTGAGGGATTATTACTATCTCCATCTTAGCTCTGTGACTCAGGATTCATGAGAAGAACTCAAGGGCTGATCCTTTTGAGTTAGCCCATCACTCATCTCTGTAACAATCTGGAGCCAGGTTTAAAACGCAACAGGTAATAGAATTAGAAGAAAACATTTGTGGATAGAAACAAACTGTGTGTCCTTCTTTATGGTAACAGAACCTTTATCAGTTAATGACTAGACAAACAAAACAAAGTCCAAAAATAATGGAGGATTCAGCAAAGCATTAAGTAGAAGTAAATAAGCAATTTCCTTGGTAGAGGCACTAGATTCCATTTCCACTAGATTCCACTTCCAGTTGACACTTGCTTGGAAACACAAGAGCTTCTCACCTCAGTGTGAGGCAGTTTGAGTCCCACAGAATCAGTGATCTGCAACACACAAGTCAGAAGGATAACATATTCACAAGGAGTTTTTGGATAAATAAGTCATTCTTTCTGCACATATCCATACAACAACATATTCACAAGGAGTTTTTGGATAAATAAGTCATCTCCATTCTTTCTGCACATATCCATACAATACCACATACTAGGAAAGGAACAACACTTAGTTTGCTCACTCCAGGGCAAAATAGAAAGCCTTAATATAAAGGCTCATTTGCAATTCCCTTATGTTTGAATAATCTTAACAGCAAGATAGGTTCAGCATTTGCCTTGTTGACTGATTTAGATTAAAACTGATTTAAGCGGGATGTCTAAGAATGCGTACTACTGATACCTGAGAGGTTTTATTTTGGCATAGTTCAGATGCCTTTTAGAGAGGGATAGAGAAAGATGCAGGAGAAGAATTCCCTATTTGGTATTTGCTTGGATCAGACATTCCATGCCATTTCACACTAATAGGAGACTTTTTCTCAATGACAAAAGGTGGTTTTTCATGGCCTTCAAATGCATTTTTATCTCACACAAACTTAATAAGAGGTTTCTACCATGTGCTGAACCAGAGTTGCTGCAAGGAAGAAATCCATGTTATAGTTTTAAAGGCCATCCTGCAGCCCTTGCTTTAATCATTTTTAATTGTCTGACGCTGTTTCAAGGCCTTGAAAGGAACATTGCCTCCACTGACAATATTTCCCCTTTGACTTCACTTAGTATTACAGAGAGCTTCCCTTTCATCTGTAAAGGCCACAGAAGAGACAAAAAGTTCTGTCTTTCTAGTATGCTTAGGACTGGACAGAATTTTCTTTTTAGCTTTTATTTAGGGAGAGATTAGCAATGGTGGTAGGATTTACTTGATTTCCTGGATTACTAGATTTACTTGCTGTTGTAAGGTAAATGTAAAGGTTTCCCTTGCTTGAAAGCCAGTCGAATCTGACTCTAGGGATGCGGTGCTCATCTCCATTTCCAAGCCGAAGAGCCAGCGCTGTCCAAAGACATTTCCGTGGTCATGTGGCTGGCATGACTAGACACCAAGGCGCACGGAACACTGTTACCTTCCGACTGAAGTGGAACTTATTTATCTACTTGCAATTTCTTGCTTTCGAACAGCTAGGTTGGCAGGAGCTGGGACCAGAGACGGAAGCTCACTCCGTCTTGCGGCACTTGGGTCTCAAACTGCTGAACTACCAACCTTTCAGCCTGCAGTTCAGCATCTCAACCACTTGAGCCACCACAGCCCCTACTTGCTGTTGTACTGGTAGGCTATTGCCTTTAAATCTGAGGTATTCTTGTCATGCATCCTGAACTTCCAGTCCCAGTTAAGTGGGGCTAGGGAAGAATATCCGCATCTTGGCTATTTCTGAAGTTAATCTTATATTCTAATTGTGAAGTTGGAGCAAGGCAAGACGGATCTTTCTGCAAACCTGACAAGGGCCCCAGGTTTACAGAAAAAATGTGAAATCTAAACAAACTACAATGGGAGCTTTAAAAAAATCCAAATGAAAAAAGAGCTCCTGTAGCTTTAAGGAAGGGATTCCTTCAGTGGCTGATGCTAGGCTTCAATAGTGTTCTAAGCTGGGTTTCAGTGAGTAAAAGGTAGGGGATGAGCAGGGCCCTTTCCAGGTCTATTCTGGCCTTTGAGGAAAGACTCATTAGGGCCAGGCCTGAGTCTAGGGTTGCCAGCTCCAGGATGGGAAATTCCTGGAGATTTTTTGGGTGTAATCTGAGGAGGGCAGGGTCTGGGGAGGGGAGAGGCCTCAGCCAGATATAATGCCATACAGTCTACCCTTTAAAGCAGCCATTTCCTCCAGAGGAACAGATCTCTGGAGTTCAGTTATAATTCTGGGAGATCTCCTGGACTCACCTGAAGTCTGGCAAACCTAGGTCTGGCAGCAACCTCTGAGTTACTTGACGCCACTCAATTTGTATGACTCAACTAGGCCTGGCTGGTTGCTACTGTACAACAGCAGCCATCCTATGAAAGCCAGTGTGGTATAATGGGTAGAGTTTCAGAGTAAGGTCTGGGAGACCCAGGTTTGAATCCCCATCTTGCTGTGGAAGCTCACTGGGTGATTTTGGACCAGTCACATACTTTCAGCCTAATCTACCTCACAGGGTCATTGTGAGGATAAAAAGGAGGAGAGGAGAATAATGTATGCTATTTTGATCCCCATAGTGAAGAAAGACAGGGTATAAATGAAGTAAAGAAATAATAAATATAGCTGAGGATGGGAGGCAGGTATTGTAGTGAGCCCACCTGGCCAGAACCAACTCATACTGAGCTTTGGTTTCTCTGATGGCTGATCTGCAGTACCTAGTAACTCTCATGTACTCCTCTTTAGAGGTCTGACCTTCCCTCCATTTCCCTCCATTTCCTTTTTCTCCCTTAGCTTATTCTGGAGCTCTCAGTTCATCGGTTTCTTGGAGCCCTTACCATGTTTCTGTCTTGCTGGAATAGTGAGGGCTTGAGCTCACATAAGCTCATGTTTGAGAAGAGCCCACCCTTCACTCGCTCCTTTCCCTTCCAGCACACTCCCCCACAAAGTGACTCCCATCAAGCCTCTGAGTTCATTGAAGACAGCCCTATGAAAATCTAACCTACGAGTCTGGCTACGAACTTCTTTGTTCCTCCACAGCAACTGGAATTCAAGGAGGACATGGTCACTTCCCCCTAAGGTCCCTACTACCTTCACCCCATCTACAAATTCTTCCCTGTTGGTTAGTATTAAGTCCAGTATGGCAAAGCCCCTTGTAGCTTCCTCCACCATTTGAAAAAGGAAGTTGTCAGCCAGACAGGTCAGGAAGTAGCGTGATTCTTGTCGACAATCTAGCCCTCTCTTCACATACAGCACCACTCCACCTCCTCTTCTACCCTTCCGGTTTTTCTTGAACAACTCATACTCATCCACTACCACATTCCAGTCATGAGAATCATCCCACCAAGTCTCAGTGATTCCTATTATATCATAGCCCTCTGTTTGCAAGAGAATCTCAGGCTCTTCCTTTTTATTACCCATACTACGGGCATTGGTATATAGACACTTGTAGCCTTGTACCTTTGTTTGACCTGTCCTACCCAGGTGGGCCCCCACTGTTTTCAACTTCTTCATTGAAGTCCCCATGTTGATCATCCCCTTACCCTTGCGGCTTCAGTTTAAAGCTGTCCTGATTAAGCTCTCCAGGTTCTTCCCGAACGTTTTCTTCCCTGACCTTGAGAGGTGAAGCCCATCATGTGCTAGAAGGCCTTCTGTAAGAAAACTTATGCTGTGGTCCCAGAACCCAAAGTGCTCCTGCTGGCACCACCATCTCAGCCAATGATTCACCTTGAGTATGGTCTGTTCTCTTCACATTCCTCTTCCTGTGACTGGAAGGATAGAAGAGAATACCACCTGTGCTCCCAATGCCTTCAACTGGCTTCCAAAAGCTTCATAGTCCTCTTTAATTTTTGTGATGGTATTCGCGGCCGTGTCATTCATCCCCACATGAACCAGCACAAATGGGTACTGATCAGTAGGTGTCATCCATTTTGGCAGTCGGTCTGTAATATCCTGAATTTTGGCCCCAGGTAAGCAACACATCTCTCAAAATAGGGAATCCAGCCTGGACACATTGTGTTCCACATCCCTGAGCAGAGAGTCCCCGATGACCACCACTTACCATTTCCTTCAACGTCCGTGCAGCACCATGCCCTCTTCACTCCCTTTTCCAGGTCTTTGTGGCTCTCCTTCCACTCTCATCTCCATTACCATCTCAAGCACCTCAAAACAATTCTTGAGCTCCAGTGGACCAGAGCGTCACCTTAGTCAGCGTCTTCGAGTTTGTACTCAAGAGAGGAGGGAGAGGGGTGGCTGTGGGTGTTTGGGCTTGGCGGCGGGGCTTCCCCTGCTGACCAGCTGGCTGGTGGTGGGTTGAACCCCCCCCCCAATAAAGTGGGTAAACCCCACCAGATCGGGAGGTCTGGCAGACCTAGAACTATGGCACCATACAACTGGGCCACAGTTTTCCTAGGCAGAGGTTTCTGGGAGGGGGGAAGAGGGAAAGCTGAAGACAGAGGGGCAGATAAAGGTAAGTTGGCTGTTGAATGGGAAGGAGGTGGGTTGCCAACTCCACATTAGGACATTCCTGGATATTTGGGGGTGGGGCCTTGGGAAAGTGGGAGGAGTGGAGGGAACTGAGAAGGGTACAATATCATAGACTCCACCTTCCAAAGCAGCCATTTCCTTCAGGGGAACTAGGATTGCCAGTCTCCAGGCGGGACTGGAGGCTACCCAGCATTACAACTGCTTAGAGTTACCAATCTCCAGGTGGGGCCTGGAGATCTCTTGGAATTACTACTGATCTCCAGACAACAGGGATCAGTTTCCCTAGACAAAATCACTGCTTTGGAGGATGGACAGTATGGCATTATACCCTGCTGAGGTCCCTCCCCTCTCCAAACCTCATCCTTTGCAGGCTCCACCCCCAAATCTTCAGGAATTTCCCAAACCAGAGTTGGCAACCCTACAGCTGCTCTCCTGACGACAGAGAACAGTTCCCCTGAAGAAAGTGGCTCCTTTGGAGGCATTATACACTGTTGATGTTGTTCCCCTCCCCAAACCTTGCCCTCCCAAAGCTCCATCCCAAATCTCCAGGAATTTCCCAACTTGGAGCTGGCAAACCTAAGGGGAACTGATCTGTGTAGTGGGGGAATTAGTTGTGATTCCAGAAGTTTTCCAGGCCCCACCTGGAGGTTGGCAACCCTAGAAGGAGAGATGAAAGCAGGAAATGGAGAATCTCTGGTGGCTTTTTTAAAACTTTATTTTTAAAACTATATATTCAAAATAACATGCAACCTCAGGGCAGTCACCAAAATAACATATTCATATCTGTTGATTATATACAAATAAACCAGAGATCTGTTAAAGAAATAACATATTTTGATACAATGTATTTTTCAGAAAAGAGGAAAGAGTGGGGAGGGGGAGGAAATGAGCTGCCTGCCACAAGTCCATGCAGGTTCCCACTTGTATATTTATATTTTGCATTCTCCAACAAATGCTAGAGGTGATTTCTACTTCAAATTTCAAAAAACCCTCCGATATTACAATACATAAGCAGCCTAAAGGGCAGCATAAGAGCTTGGTGGTAAAAAAAAAAGCTACTAGTAGAATATTAAAAGTAGCAGTAGTAAAACACAAAAAGCTAAAATACTAAACCAAAATAGCACTAGCAACCAAGCATACCAAGTTTCGAGGCCTTTACCTCCACTTTAAAGGAACTATCCAATTTTTAAACCCAGCACTATTTGCATTCAATCACTAGCTATGGTGACTATGCAAGGGGCAGGCGATACCATCAGATGGTAAAAGCTGTAGATGGGCTATATGTTTGAATGTTCTCCATACATGTAGGGAAGCTTTCTCCATGACCCTGCCGGTTCAGTTTGCAAGTTGTTCACAAGTTGTGGTCACCACACACATTCAACAAAACTCTTTGATGCTTTCCTGCAGCTCCTCCCTGATGGCTGCTGCTGCATTCTTTAAGTAAGTTAATGGGACAAACTGCATGTTAGTTATTTAATGAGTTGGGTCCAGGTTGCCCGGACCCAACTCACTTTCACCACAGCCAAACAGAAACTGCAGGGGAACTGCTCTCTATATCCTTGCAGGACCCATTTCAGCTCAGGACAATGCTTTCAGCGTAGGGGTGGTTTCTGTTCCTGCCCCATGCTATTTTCGTGATCCGAAATTTAGGCAGGAACACCTGGAGAAGTGGCTATAGCATAGGCACCCATTTGCTGGACACAATAATCAATTGAAACTTTGAGAGTTTACACAGAACCCATTTGATTCAACATATCCCTTTCAAGTTTTTTTTCTAGTTTATCTTAACATCAGACCATTTTTGATTTATTTGAAGAAAGGATCTGCTTTTTCTCATCTTGTAAAGCATGAATTTGATTGTAGTAATTTTTTTTCTTCATTTGGCTTAAAATTTTTATTACACTAGAACTAGGTGGTATATGTTTCTTTTCTGTTCTTCCCAGCTGAACAGAAATCATATTTATGAATAAAAGTGCATTACTCAGTGAGAAGAAGAAGAAGAGGAAGAGGAAGAGGAGGAAGAGGAGGAGGAGGAGGAGTAGTAGGATGATATAGGATTATGTATCCCCCGCCCTTCACAACCCAAAGGTGTCTCAGAGCGGCTTACAAACTCCTTTCCCTTCCCCTCCCCACAACAGACACCCTGAGAGGCAGGTGGGGCTGAGGGAGCTCTTGACAGAAACTGCTCTTTTTCAAGAACAGTGCTTATCAGAGCTACGGCTTGCCCAAGGTCATCCAGCCAGGTGCAAGTGGAGAAGTGGGGAATCAAACCTGGTTCTCCCAGATTAGAGTCCGTGCACCTAACCACTACACCAAACTGGCGTGTGTGTGTGTGTGTGTGTGTGTGTGTGTGTGTGTGTATACAGGGTTCACAGTATCTCAGTGTTTTAGGTGGGTAGCCATGTTAGCCTGGAGTGGAAGAACATTCAAATTCAGAAGCACGTAGACACCAACAAATTTTCCAGGGTATAGGTTTTCATGAATCAAAGCTCACTTTTTATCTCCGAGACACTTTTTTTCCACTTGACATTCAGAATATAACACCAGTCTGTGCACATGCCTTTGATGGTCTTATGACAGTCATCTCTGTCATCACTGGGCAGGTAAAGGCTTTTAGCTCAGGTTGTTTTGTAATGAAATATAGATACCACTTCTCATAAGTATAAATGAGAGCAAATATTCAAGGCAAGAACAATTCCATCACCTTCTAGATGTTCAGGTGATGTTGTAATGACTTTTCAAAAGATTATAAAAATAATGGAGCATGTATCATTGGTTTCCAGATACGATTGGTCAGGGCCAAACCTCCATATTCAAAAACAGTCTGCCTCTGCTTGCCAGATGCTGGGGATAAACTTTAACCAATTACTACCTCCTGCTTTCCTCTTCAACTTTTTAAGCACACCTGGGTGGCTATCAACGTAGCATGAGAAGGACTGTGAAGGCTGATCTGTGAATATAATTTTCACTGTGAGCATAGCTAGTACTGAATGAAGATTTAGTAATGGCAAAATCCAGAACATCAGTTCCTTTCCTTTATGGTTTTTCTTCAGTAAAAAATTCTCTGTGTTTTGCACCAAAGCTGAGACACAGTAAATCCTTCACTTGAGGCCAGACCTTTCTAACAGCTTATCCCCCAAGTATCCAAAGGAGTCATAATTCATATGTGAAACTGCTTGCAATTGTAATTTGTTCTTTCCCTTACCCTAGATTGTCATGCAATATACCCAGCAAAGGTACTGCTAAGTGTTGCTGTATGTAAAACAAGAACATTCTGAACCTCCTGGTTCTAAAAAGTTGATGTCATATAATGCACTTACACAAAAGGTCTCTTTCTCTCATTCCTTGGCTGGCAGTGTGGAAAAGGGAAAAGGGCTTTTGTGTGGGCTACTGGAACCTGTCACTGGCTGAAGTCAGGTGCTGGACAAACTAACTAAAAATCAGTACTATCTGCTGTAAGCTTGGGCTTTGATTTACACAGGACTTCTTCCCACCCCTCTCCTTTCTTGAAAACATCACTAGACAAAACAGCAACAATCTGACCACATCTTCCAGAGTAATAAATCTGCTACATTTGGGGATGGCTACCATCAGAACTTAGTATTTGTACTAATTACAACATTTGGGAGTAATTATTTCTTTTTTGTCTGTAGATGGACAGCTGGCCCCACTGTGCATAGTGACAACCCTTCCTGTGCTCTTCAGGGGGCCAGTGCACCTGTATCCTGCTTCCGTGCAGTACCCAGCTGGCTTTGGAACATCCTGTTGAAAGTCATCACTCACTGTGCCCCCCCCCGCCTGCTACAAAAGTTTGTGACAGTTCAGCGATGGATGATTTTCTAGGGTAGCTCATTGTCCTCTAATATGTGTGGACTTCAAATTGGATGGCCTTTAAAGCAAGTCACAATGACCTTCAGTGAGATCATTATAGCACAAATCCTGCTGGCTTGGCCAGGGGGAGGCTGCCTTTAGTCTCTCTGGTTATGCCTGTAGACCAGCAGCATTCTAGCTAGAGTCTCAGATGTGCTAAAGTGTAGGAAGGATGCACTGGCATATATGCATATTCACAAACTGGAAGGCTAAGTGTATTTTTCCAACAGGTTATATTCATCCTGTTCTAGTATCCAGTGAGAGCCATGGGTTTCAAAGTGTGAGGAAGGAACACAGTAGAAATGTCCTCAGAGCAAATACCATGACACCTGCTAGAGTAGCCAGCTGTCCAGAAAAACTGAACAAACCCAACTCACCTTGAACATGTGCCTTGAACAGCAGTTTGCAGAAATTAGCAGGTGAAACTTTCACTTCATGAGGTTAAATCTGTAAATATCTGCACACTAGATGTATGCACTTATTTTAAAATACTTTTTACTTCCAATTTTCACCCACAAAGTGGAACCCAAGGCAGCTTACAATGAAAGTTCCACTAAACAGCCATGACAGTACAACAAAACAGTACTAAAAATCTCAGGGGAGCACAGGAGAAAGCAAGGCTGAGCCACTGGTCTCCCTCAGCCTTGGCCAGAACTCCCCCCCCCCCCACAAGAGCAACAAACTCGGCAACTGGTCTTTATCAGAGCTGGTTCGAAACTCCTCCCCTTAGCAACAAGAGCAGCAGCCTACTCATAAGAGGTTCTGAGTCCAGCATTGGTGGCTGGTTGAAATGCTGACAACTGTACCAAAGCAAAGGAGAACATCATCCCACCCTTTCTATCAAGATTCTCAAGAGGTGAAAAGTGTTCTGCTATTTATGCTGGATTTTAAAGATGGGGGACCTCCTGTACCTCTCCCATGGAAGACTGCAAAATTTAGTACAGGAAAAAGGCTCTTCAGCCTTTTAATAGTTCAGTGGTAAATTATAGTCCTAGTACACCTTCTTAATTAAGTACTCTATGAATAAATGACGCCAAAAGAGGAGATGTTGCTAGGTATAGTTTCTCATGCTACTCGAAAGTGTGTCTTCAAAATTCAGAGTAAGAATTTACCGCCCAAGGCCATTTTCACTCAAACTGCTAAATTTCAATTAATATCATGACGGGGGGTGGGAGCTTTAAGTTGTAGATAAGAGTGTAATGTTGTTGTTGTCTTAGTGTTTCTGCACAAATTTGCAGGCCAGGTCACAGTTATTCTGATTTCACAGATAAGAAATGTAGAATAGTAGATCAACCCCTCTCTCCTCAGTTAATGATGAAGCATGAATCTGAACCTGGCATATTGCAAATCTTAGACCAGGCAGGTTTGGTGGGCGAGCTCGCCTTTGGGGGGTTTGAGCCTCTGATCTCCCTGCCTCACCACGGTTGGTCTCAGGGAGCTGCTGATCAGTGAGTGACGTGGTTCTGTGGGGGAGGTGTGAGGAGTCTGCTGAATGGTGGCAGATCTGCGGGGGAGGGGCATGGAGGTCTGTATTACTATCATGATGGTTCTATTTGTTGTACTGGATAAAACAAAGAGCCTGTGTGTATATATGTTTTTCCAATGAATTTATTCTATGATAATGGAATATTTAAAGGATATAGACTCAAGGGGTGAATCACAGTCTCGGGGCGAATCACAGGGTGATTCACAGTCTCAGCTTCCTCCAGATGATTGTTTATATGGGCAAATACAGAAAGTGAAGTCCCTTGATCACTGCTGCAATTGCAATTGCATACGTGGCTGCCAAGTCCACGCCTGTAGAGCACAGTTGGCAGGAGTACGTGTCTATGTTTCTACTTTGTTTATTTACCTTATTTAATATGTTTTTATTCCATCTTTCTGCGAAGGGGACTTCCAAGATGGCTAATAAATTAAAAAAACACTAAAGACACAATCCATAAAGTTGATAACTATCAATAAAAGCATTATGATAAATAACACAAAAGGGAAAGTACCAAATAATCAGTAAACCCAAAGTTCAGGAGCACAAAGCCAGCTTGATTTGGGAACCCTAAAGATGAATGTCTCTGGAGTTCAGCATTCTTCCATAACTGGAATGCTGCCACAGGGAATCCTTAGTTATGAATGATGCCTCTAACCTCCTCCAAGGACAGGAATACCTGGAGAAGGATGGTCAGATTCATATGGAAGAAGCAGAAATTCAGAACCTTTGACCCAATTCCTCTACATAGGTGGATACTAAGCACTTTGAATTGTGTTAGGGTTGCCAAGTCTGGGTTGGAAAATACCTGGAGACTTTGGGGGTGGAGCCAGGAGAGGGCGTGGTTTGGGGAGGGGAGGGGCCTCAGCATAGTACAATGCCATGGAGTCCACCCTTCAAAGCAGCCATTTCCTCCAGGGAAGCTGATCTCTGTCGGCTGGGGATCAGTGGTAAAAGCGGGAGATCCCCAGGCCCCACCTGGAGGCTGGCAACCCTAAATTGTGTCCAGAAACAAAATGGGAATTGTGTGGAGAAACATGACAGTGTGACTAGCCCTCATGGATTTCCAAGTAGCTGCCAGAATAGGTTGCCTTTTCATAGGAAGAAGAGAAAAGCAATGGGCAAGAAATTACAGTGACAAGGGAATTTATATGTAAAAATGCTAAAGAGGACCCTGGTTAAGATGGAGAATGGATAATGTGCTTGTTTCTGAAGCTAGCAAGACTGCCAGCCTCTATCACAGAGAAGTAAACAAACAAGCAGCGCTAATCCGGAGAGCATCTTTAATCTGGCCAGCTGTTTACTCTTTGGATGTGTGATGTGGGAAAACTTTGTCTCAGCAGTGTGATCTTCTGAAGGGAAGCATCATCGCTTCACCATCATTTTTATAGTCTGATCAGGGTTTTAGCTTCCCACACCTAAACATGCTAGCCAGAGGTGTCAAATTCATTTATTATGAGGGCCAGATCTGACATAAATGTCACTTTGTCAGCCTGGGCCATGTGTCCCATGAAACATAATGCCAGGTACCAGAGATATTTTACCACTGACCATGACCCACACCCCTTCTCAACACCTAACTAACCAGCCTTTGCTCAATAGTACATGCACAAGAAGTTTTGCACAGCACAAGAGCAGTGTTCCCTCTAAGCTGAGTTAGTGTAAGCTCTGCCCACCTCTGCCTATGGGTGCCTTCCCTGGGCTTGGGGAGGTGGGCCCGAAGAGATTCTGCCTGCTGCACATGAACAGACAGCCATCTTTCCAGCAGCCCAGGTAGGAGTCCAATGTGCTCTGGCTGGAGGAGGCCGCTGTGATAGGCAGGGCATTCCAGCCTGGTGCCTCGGCCAAGGGCAGCAGGCAGGCCCGAAGGGAACTGGCTGCACAGAACCTGGGGCCAACCAGCCCTCCTCATCTCTTATGGTTCCCAACTCCAGGTTGGACTATCCCTGGAGAAGACCCTGGGCAGGGTCTGCATTTGGGAAAGGAAGGGACATCAGCAGGGGGTATAATACCCTAAAATAGGCCATTCCAGTCCACATTTGGACTGGCTTTCCCCCCAGTTGCTCATGGGCCAGTTTCGGCCCTTGGGCCATATGTTTGACATGTTTGCACTAAGTATTTATACAGTTTATGGCAACTACCCAGAAGTGAACTGAAATAAAGATTCTTTAGTTCTGATTTCCTGCAAGTCAGATGCAGGTTAGGGATTGGGATAACAGCCTTTGCTAAACAATTCTGTGTGCAGGCCCCAAGAGCTGACATATATTCATTCAAGGCAACCTCCTAAAAACCTAAATGTGCTTGAATTTGCAAACACAACACGGACGATTTTCTTAATAGTATTCACTTGGCTGTTAACATTGCAAAAACAACATTTGCAGTGACTAATCAGAATTGCCTTGCACCAATTCCCCAATCTTTTAAATCTCATCGACGGACTCAAAGAGTTTCACAGTCTCCAAATACTAATCAGTGTTGTTCATGGAGATTGGCACTGTTGGCTCATGCTTTTCTTTTGTGCCCAGCTGTCTTCTGTGACAGATAACTAACCCCAATTTAATAATTTTAATCTCCATCTCTTCTTGTATTTTCAGTTGTTTCCCCCAGCAAGCCTTTTTATCTCTTTTACAAACTGATCGTGGAACCTTGAGGGCAGCAGTCCATTCCATAGCATGAATGTGATGTCCCCTGTGCCCTTTTAGCATAGGATGAGCTGCAAGGCACAATAAATGAATAACATTTGAAACTGGAAGTGAGGGGACTACCTAGTCCAGCCAGCTAAATCAGGATGGGAAAATGCATATACTATAGAAGCCTCTCCAGCCCTTTCAGGAAAAGCTCATTTCTAGAATGCTGTCTGAGCCCTGCAGATGGTGATCAGAGACAGGGCTTTTCAGTGGTGGTTCCTCACCTGTGAAATGCTTCCCTTGAGGCTTGCCTGGCACCTACCCTTTTGTCTTTTAGGCTCCAGACCAAAGCATTCATTTTTACCCTTGCTTTTAACTAAGAAGTTGCTTTTTAAAAAAGTTGTTTTTGTGGTCTGCTTTAGCCTAACAACTGCCATCTATGTATAATGGTGTGTTTTTGTGTTCTTGCTTTTAAATTATTGTTCAGTGGTTAATAATGCACCTTTTCATCATTGTCCTGCTGGTCTCATAAACTTTCTTCTTTTGTTCTTGCTTCCTTCTCACTCTTTGACCCCTGCAGCTTTCTCTTTGGAACTTTTTACTAGTTCCTGGTCCACTGACTTGTGTGTTTGTGTGTTGCTTTTCTTTTACGTGCCACTCTAGGGCTGCCAAGACGCGGCGAGGGGTTCCGCACGTCTTCACAGGATCCCTGCCACGGGGGACAGTGATACGCATTGCACCGCCGTCGCCAGGATGTGACGCTACGCGTCGCTCTGGCAACAGGGCTGTTTGGAGTCCCGTTGCCAGAGCGATGCGTAGTGTCACATCCTGGCAACGGCGGTGCAACGCGTATCGCTGTCCCCCGCGGCAGGGATCCTGTGAAGACGTGCGGATCCCCCCCCCCCGCAGCTTGGCAGCCCTACCACTGCCAGCCTTCTTCTTGTCCTTCCATGTAATTTAAATTTCATTCATTTCAATAAAGCTTGTAACTGTTGTTTATTATCTCTCTTTTCTTCAAGATTGAGATATTTTTAATATTCAGTTTAATCTAGTATCTATTAAATTGATAGTTTTAACATTTAGTTCTGTGGTAATAATAACCAGTGGTTCTATCTCATGATCTGCCTTCACCTTCTCACTTTCAAGTATATCTGCATGTCTTATTCTGATAGGCTATTTTATCATACATTTTTTCCTATCCTAAAACTGAATAGCTGTTTTGCCCAGCAATATGGAAAACCAAAGTCCACTCTGACTTCCCCACTCTCTTCCTCTTCTTTTTTCTCTCCCAAACGATTGCTAAAACTTAACCCTTCCAACTATCATACTGTGTTTGCATTGTCTGCCTCTTCTGCAAGGCATTGCTTTATTCTTGATTGGTAGCCATATCTGAAGAAGTCAGCAGTGACTCATGACAGCTCATACCATGCCACGTATTTTGTTAGAAGAAGAAGAGATTGGATTGATACCTCACCGTTCACTACCCAAGGGATTCTCAGAGCAACTTACAAAGTCCTTTCCCTTCCCATCCCCACAACAGACACCCTGTGAGGTAGGTGGGGCTGAGAGAGCTCTGAGAGAAACTGCTCTTTTTCAAGAACAGCTGTGCCAGAACCAGGTCTATTTTTGGACAGGAATGGAGTTCCGGCTGGCTTCAGAGTTGGCCATGCCCACTGCAGCCAAAACATCTATTTGTGTGGCTACGGGGGGAGGCGGGGTGAAATGTTCTCCCGCCTTCCTGAGCCCCAGGGTGGTGGCCTTGGACTCGTATGGGCAAATTCCACCTCTCGCATGTGGTGTCCAAGCGGCCCCCAGCTCTCCTTAGGGGCTCTTTAAAAAGTTATGACAGCCACCACTGTTCTCGGCGGCAGCTGCGATGCCCACGGGGGGCGGGGCTGGGTGACTTTTTGGGCAAAACTCTATGGTAAAAGTGGCTACAAACCATAGAGTTTTACCCAAAAAGTAGAGTGTCACCCCCAATGGCATGATGTGATGATGTCATTTCTGGAAGTGATGTTATCACATCGCCGACATCGCACAGGGACATCCCTGTTTGGGGGTGGGGTTTCCCCTGCCAGCCAGTGGCAGGCAGGAGCCTGCGAAAACAGGGGATCCCCCGTCCCCATCTGAGGACTGGCAAACCTAACCCCATCCCAGAGCTAGGCAGTGAGGGTTAGACTTCTTCACAGGATCCTGGCCAAAGCACAGCACAGCTGGCGAGCTCAGCACCTGCCAGCAGGGCAGCTGAGCCTGATTACAGTGGCTGGGGCTTGGGAAGGCTGTGTCACTGGATCAAGTAGTCCACTAGGTGTAAACCCTGTGCTCCAGGTGCTTGGCTCTGGCTCCAATCTACATTCTCAAGTTTCATAATCTGGGCCTGAGAGTGCTACTTCAGAGGAGACCTGACCAAGTCTGCCGGCAGAGCACAGGACAGTTATTTTGGAAATTTCTAGGCCAATTTTCCTTTTTATGATTAACAATAATGCCCAATGGTAAAAACCAACTTTAACACTAAAAGCCATGTAATGCCTACAGGCATAATACAACAACTAAAACTGAGGGTTGATATCACTCATGGGTCTTCTGGAACAAGCAAGTTTATTTAAAAAAAAAAAAGCCTCAGCTTTCATGTAGAAGTGCTTTTTAAAGAATTCTTGCTAGAATAATCTCTGATACCTAAGAGGTTTCAAGAGTACACTTGGAAAATGTTAATGTGTGAACAAGTGGGACAAATGTGTGCTTGCAAACATGTCAGTCTACACTCACATATCTTATGTAGGCCCATTCTGCATCTAGCATTTGTGCCGTTGTTTTACCAAACCCACGCTGGAACAGAAATTCCCCTCTACATTGCATGCCACTTTCACCTTGATTGACTGTCAGATTTCATAGCAGTGTCCAGACTGCCTGCCAGCAGGGCAGCTGAGCCTGATTACAGTGGCTGGGGCTTGGGAAGGCTGTGTCACTGGATCAAGTAGTCCACTAGGTGTAAACCCTGTGCTCCAGGTGCTTGGCTCTGGCTCCAATCTACATTCTCAAGTTTCATAATCTGGGCCTGAGAGTGCTACTTCAGAGGAGACCTGACCAAGTCTGCCGGCAGAGCACAGGACAGTTATTTTGGAAATTTCTAGGCCAATTTTCCTTTTTATGATTAACAATAATGCCCAATGGTAAAAACCAACTTTAACACTAAAAGCCATGTAATGCCTGCAGGCATAATACAACAACTAAAACTGAGGGTTGATATCACTCATGGGTCTTCTGGAACAAGTAAGTTTATTAAAAAAAGCCTCAGCTTTCATGTAGAAGTGCTTTTTAAAGAATTCTTGCTAGAATAATCTCTGATACCTAAGAGGTTTCAAGAGTACACTTGGAAAATGTTAATGTGTGAACAAGTGGGACAAATGTGTGCTTGCAAACATGTCAGTCTACACTCACATATCTTATGTAGGCCCATTCTGCATCTAGCATTTGTGCCGTTGTTTTACCAAACCCACGCTGGAACAGAAATTCCCCTCTACATTGCATGCCACTTTCACCTTGATTGACTGTCAGATTTCATAGCAGTGTCCAGACTGCATGCGACTTTCACTTCGTTTGATCTCTCTGTTTTATGGTAGCCATCTGCACAGATTTATGGCCATTTTATGGTCATTCAGGGGTGACTCTGCAGTCAGTACAGCATTGACCTGGGGTATTTGAAGGTGGTTTTGAGCCACATCTTTTTCTGTTCCAGTGTTGGTTTGGTAAAACAGTGGAGCAAATGCTAGATGCAGATTGGGCCAGATACACCAGGCAAACGCTGTACTGATTGCAGAGTCACCCCTGAATGGCCATAAAACAGCCATAAATCTACGCCGACAGTACCATAAAACTGAGAGGTCAAAGGAAGTAAAACCGGCATGCAGTGTGGAGGCGACAATAAAATCCGACAATCAAAGAAAGTGAAAGTGGCATGCAATGTACAGGGGAATTTCTGTCCCAATGTGGGTTTGGTAAAACAGCAGAGCAAATGGTAGATGCAGAATGGGCCTTAGTCAGGATTAGCTGTGGCTCCTTGCTGAGCTGGTATAGCTGCTGATAAGTAAGTGGCCAAAGTGGTACCTTCCAGCTTCTGCTTTGACTATTCCAAATGAGACAGTACTAGTAAGAAATTTCAGCTGCTTTCATTCCTGGTGTACTTACTGCTTTTTGTTTTATTGTTCTGTGCCCAACGTAAGTATCTGCTGCAGTCGAGTGTAATAGTTATCTAAAGATCTGGGAAGCTCCCAGTTTTGTTGTCATGCAGGAATGTTCCATCCCTTCAATCAAATCCTTAATGAAATGCATGAAATAGTAACTCTTAGTAGGTAACTGAAACACTATAAAAGCCTCTTTAGAAATACTATCATTGTAGCAGAATTGCACAGGGATAGAGTACCATTTGATCCAATTTGCTTGAACATCCTATCCCATTCCCCCCCCCCCAAAAAAAAGACAACTCAGGACTCTGCACAAACAGCTAGCTGCTTTTGATAGGGCAGCTGCATCATTTAGAAGGTATAATATGAGCTTTCCTCCAAATCCCTGTTCAGCAAAAATAATCTATGTGATGCTTGAAATTGCAATATCCATTTAAATCCTAATCTTGTTGTCAACTAAATTCAACAAAGTTCTTCTTTAGAGAAGGATGAGGGCACATTTGTTTGGTGAAACATCAGTGTGAAGAAAGAACTTAGATTGTGGAAGGAAACAGAGAGAAACAAAAATGAGCTACCCTGACTTATAACATGTTGGTTTGGGAACATAAGAAGAAGAACCCTGCTGGACTGGAAAAGATTCATGTCAGCTTCCACTCTGTTTCCAGCCATGTCCAGAAAAATATAACTGGGAAGCTTACAAGCCAACTGCTCTCTCATATAGCTTTCCCCCAGCCTCTAATGGTCAGAGATATACTGGCTCTAAAACACAGAGCTTCCAGGCAATTATCATGGCTAATAGCTGTTGATTGTCCTATCTTCCACAGAACTTCTTTCCCTCTAAAAGTCCTTCTAAAGCAATCTTTAAGCAACTAAACAATGAGGTTGTTGAATCAGGGTTTTTTATATGTGAAGGCCACTGACCAAAAGGAAGTAGGCAACTGAAAATAAACATATTGTTTCAGAGTTGTTCAGCTCCCTAATGGAAACGGCTGTTAACAAGTAATCCTGGAGAGTTAATTTTTGAACGAAATGCCTACATCTGGTTCTGCTGTTTACCTTAGAACTTTAGAGCAACTGATTTCAAGTGTCACAAGATCATCTCAGAAAATTTCCATATTGGTACTAGAAGTTAAATATTAATGCATACAAATGGCATCTTAAAGTTTATGACCAAACCTGGCACATGCTCAGGTTTCATTCCCCCCCCCCCCAACGTTTGGTTGTCCTAGCTCCAAACGTATCTTGACACCAACAAATAGAAGACTGTTGGGTTAAAAAGTAGCAAGTGCTCAGCACCAAATATTAACAAGAAATACATATTTGGACAGGCTCAGAATATTGTAGTGCATCTTACCAAACCTTGTTTCCTTCCAACCTCATAAATAACCTAAGGGGCCAGCCTCCCCCATCTATCCACAACTGATAAAATTGATAGCTAAGAAAACTCCTGTGCCCAGATAGTCCCATTTCATCAGCAAAATAGAGAACCTTCCTTATCAACACTTCACCAACTTTTTGGTTCAAAAGAAGCAGGAGATTCCTCTTATAAAGCAATCTGTCTGTAAATCCCATAATACAATCTGATGGGGCATGTGCCATTGAAATGCCTGGAACCTGGGTTGGTATGAAAAACATGAGGATTGTGAATGCATCATCACTGGTCCACCAACTACTATTACTACTACTACTACTACTACTACTACTACTACTACTACTACTATTATTATTATTATTATTATTATTATTATTATTATTATTATTATTATATGTTAAATATAGCAACTAGACCAGTTGCTTAGTTTCAATGGGGAAATGAATCTAATGGGTACATGAAAAAGGTTTTGAGAAGGAATTTCAAGGAGGCAGTATTTTGTTCTGAAAGGAAGAAGGATATCAGCCACAGAGGTGGATAGCCAGTGTGACAAGATGAATAAATCAGGTGGAAGGTTTTTTTTCCTTTTTACAATGTGAAACAAAAAGGTCAAGTAATGAAAACAATCATGCTAGCTATTCCACAAATGAATATGGAATCTAATCAATGAAAGCTATTTTGTTTCCATAATTCTCTTTCATAAATCAATTGAAGATGGAGGTCCTGTATCTGAGCCAGGGGGGTGATGGGTTAGGGATCTAACTCCTAAGTCTTGATAATGTGCTGTTGACTCCAATGCCAGTGGTGGAGAGCTTGGTTGTGATTCTGGACGCCTCCCTTTCAATGGAGGCCCAGATCACAAATGTTGTGAGACTTTCTTTTTTCCATCTATATCAGGTCAAGCAACTGTTTCCCTTCCCCTCTCCCCTGACCTAGCTACAGTGATCCATGCAACCGTCACCTCCAGAATAGACTACCATAATTCACTCTATGCAGGGCTACCCTTGAGGCTGACCCGGAAACTTTAGCTGGTCCACCAGCTGCACTGGCTCCAGATGGAATATCAAATCAAGTTCAAGGTGCTGGTTTAACTTTTAAAGCCCTATGCAGTCTGGGATGGACATATCTATGGGAACATCTCTCCTGGTACGTCACTCACAGAGTATTATGCTCAATGGATCGAAATTTTCTGATGATCCCTGGCCCAAAAAATATCCACTCAGCCTCAGCCAGAGCCTTTTCAGGTTTGGTGCTGGCCTGGTGGAATGCTCTCCCAAGTGAGATCTGGGCCCTGCAGGACCTAATGCAGTTCTGCAGGGCCTGTAAAACAAAGCTGTTCCACCAGACCCATGGTTGAGGCGGCAGTAAATTCCATCAGTATTGGCCTCCCCCTCTGTCTGTTCATCAGCAATACTACCATCCCAACATCCACAGATGCACATTAAAGATACTCTGAGATAAGATGTATCAAACTGTATCAAAATATCACCTGCCATCTGACTGTTCAGTTTTAATTGTATTTTCTTTTCATTTTAATGTTTAATGATTAACTTATATTTATTGTTTTAATATTATTTATTATTGATATTACCCGCCCTGAGCCCTGCTGTGCAGGGAAGGGCAGCCTATAAGTCTAATATGATAAATGATAGATAGATAAATATTCCACATTGGTTTCAGTGGAAGACAATCCTCACACATAAAGGTACAGACCTTTATGATTTTCCATCCAAACTGGGCAAATTAATTGGGATTACTGTATTCCCTGAAGACATCCACACTGCCAAATTTCAGACCAATATAATAAAAGGGTCTTCCTTTTTGAGGCAATGAAAAGCACCCATGTTTAACTTTAAACATGCCAAATACACAGTAGCACAGACAGCTGTGTGCAGTGAGGGGATCTGGCACTGCAGCCACTTAACTGGAAGTACAGTAGCATGAGGAAGATGCAGACTGACAAGACAAGGGCATTTGGTGGCACAAGGAGGACATGACATCTGGGTGCTCAGGCAGAAAGAGGAGAACCTTGAGGTAGAGTTGCTTGGACAAGGAATAACGTTTGTGTTATGTACACGGACTGCTACCAGGGGTCCGAGGCTAAAGCAGGAGCTTGGTCCCCAAACATAAAGGGGACCTAGGATCCTAGTCCACCTCGAGTCCACCAGTAGCCCCTTGGCGGGAAATTCAAACCCTCCAATGGGAACATAGGTGTGCCGGGTGGAGTGTATATAGTTGGCCTTGCAGGGCCATTTAGTTAGTCTTGTTGTGAAGTACAATAAATGTGTCTGAACGCATGTAGTAGTCCGAGTCCTCCATGTGTCGAACCCAGTACTTTTCAGTTTGGAAAGCAGCAGGCAAGCAGGGGAATACAGACTGCAACAGGAAATTTGGCATATCAGGGCAGGCATTGGAAGAAGAATGGAAGACAAAGTTCTACCCCATATCCTTCAGGACTGGAATACCTCACACATGTATGTAATCCAAGTGATTACAGCTTGCATTCAATCAAGAAAGACTAATGTCTCCCCCCTTCTCTTTAAGGAATACAACTTATGCCCTATAATAAAATGCTGACTGCCTTGTAAAAGTAAAACAGTCAGAAAGACACAAGACTATGATAATGAAAGAAACATAATAAGATGAAAGAAAAACATGATTTTTTTCTATTATAGGATGTTTAGAAGGGGATTTGTTTTATTTTCATAATAATTATGATAATAAGAAAACATCAATTTTTGCAATTACTGTCAGGGGTCATTTCATAGAAAAATAGCTAGGGGAACTCATTAGCATAACTCATTAGCATATGCCACACCCCCTGACATCACCGGAAATGTGTCATAAGGCCACACACCCCGCCCCCAACGGTCCCGGCCGCCACCGCTGGCCTTGCAGCTCCACTGCCGAGCCCCATGAGGACCTGCAAGGCCGGCGGGAGTGCAAGGAAGCCCCGCGAAGGCCCTCCCTGGCCCCAGGCAGGCAGGGGTGGGGAGAGGCAGGGAGGAAGCAACTTACCTTCCCTCTTCTCCTGCCTCCTCCTGGCTGAATGAGGGCCGGAAGCGGGGCGGCCAGAAGCAGGGGGCGGGGCTTCGTCATGTGCCCCCCGTACCTCACCCGTACCCCCGCCCCCCGTACCTCACCCGGGGGAACTGCGTTCCCCGCGTTCCCCCCCGAAATGACCTCTGATTACTGTAATTAATAATGAAAGCAACACACAAGTCTGCTAGCAACCACTGATGATGAGTAGGCACAGCAAGATCAATAGAGGAAATAAACTTTTAATGAGTTCCAGTATCTTCTGATAATAAGATAGCCAGTCCCAGTCGCTAATAAGTAGGAGTTCCACACTTTCAAGTTTATTTGTTTTCTTTTGAAAGTTTTTGATGAAATGTGTCATGAATAAGGACTGCTATAGAATGTCTTGGGAGATGAAAACGCTGTACCACTGGTTCTGTTTTAAATGCCTGAATTGCATCACTTAGTCTCTTGATCAAAGACAGTCCAGTTTTGCCTGTGCAAAAGACAGAAGGGCATTATTGGCATATGACAGTATACATCGTGTTAGAATATACCTAGCTGAAGAAGTTCTTTAACTTAAAGGCTTTAAGGCATAGTTGATGTTGTTTGACCCTCTGCTAGTATTGCCTGAACATATCTGAGACAGGGTTGATACCTGCAGTTGTATGTCTGTTAGCTGGTTGATTGTTGTTGGAGAGTGGATTGGTCTGTTGGGGATAACATCCAGAAAAAAACATTAAAGGCAGAATAAGCCAGAAAGTGAAAAGAGAAGGTTGTGCCACTTAAGGATTCCTGGAACTGTTTTATACCACTCTCTATAAACTGGCAAAAAAATACAACAGAGCTAGATTTGGTTCAAGTACGACTTCAAAGACCAACAAGATTTTAGGCTATAAATTCCCCCCCCCCAAAAAAAATATATTTATTACATGAATTCCATTCAAGAAAAACAGTGCAGTAGCCCATCTGAGGTAAACCAATCAAAACATCAAAACAGTCAGCCTTCAACAAAGAAAATAGGTAGCCAAGAGGATATAAGCTTTTGAGAGTAAAAGCTCCCTTTACCTCTTTGTCTGAGCAGTCTGTAATTCTAGAGTAGTCTGCTTCAGACTGTATTTCTTTTGGGGGGACACCTATGACTGAAATGTCCTTCCACCAGTAGAAGGTTGAAACTGAAACTGAAATTTCAAGAAAAAAGTTATAAAAACCTAGGAGTTCCAGGCACAAGGCTTCCTCCTTCCTTTTAGATCCGACCCCAAGAATCTTATCAGAGTAACCCCAGGGGCTTGGACAACATATGGAGCCGGAACAATCTCTTTCCATCAAGGGGAGAAATTATGAATAATGCAATTTCTCCAAATGATTTTTACTTTTGCCATGAACTGTTTCAGAATAAACTTGATGTTGGGAATTATCTTTGAGTGCATAAAAGAACTGTAAATAGATTCAGAATGATGTTTACTAACCAACAGCCCATGGACTCTGGCACTATTAACTCCCCATACTCCAAATTTTTGCTTCCTAATATATTGGCAATGTCATTCTAAGAAGAGATAACCCTTCTAAACCTATTCAAGTCAGAGGGTGTACCTCTGTTTCCATATCTCAGGTATTACTGCTGAGGAAAACACCAAAACAAGCCTGAATATATGTATCTTGTAGTTCACTGTTGTAATCCTTGTGTTAAACTCAGAATGGTATAAAATTCTGTATGAGATATATCTGTTATCTCTCAGACATAACAATACACAAACCCATTTAATTATTTCTATATCCTTCTTCTGAAGAGACACAACAGAAAGAACAATTTTGTGGCTTAATTCTCCCTTTTTATTCTTTGTCTACAGCACTCTTGTAACAATAATCTTTTCATTGTTTCTCTTTTGAGCCTTGCTTCATTTAACAAACATTATTGTCTGGCATTATGACTGGAATGTAACAACATAGCTATAGCTTAATGCTACTGCCTGGGCACTGGTGTTAGCAAATAATTCAGCCGTACCCATGTAAAGCAATGTCATTATAGGCGGCTACAATAACTGTGGCCTGTGTGAAAGTCACTGGAGAGAAAATCACAACTGGAACTGCATTTCTCAATCATTACCTGCTAACAGATGCAAAACACCCTAAATCTTCAATCACATCTTAAGGAGTTCACTATTCAAGGTATTCTCCAAGTAGGTAACAAATCAGTATTCCAAATCATTTGTCAGATTACTTTTCAGGATGAGGCATAGAGCAAATTGATCCTACAAATTTTGGAGTTATCCTCTGAATGTATACTATTGGCTCTTCTGGCAATAATCCCTACCTCTGCTCTTTGCCGTTGTCTCCACCATCACTGTTCACAACTGTCCTTCTACTTAGGTCTATTTTGTGGGAAAGACAATTTGCTTGAAAGGTACATGTTGGTAACAAGACAAATGGATGTGTGAGCAGCCAAGTCAGTGTTGACCTTTCACTAGCAACTCCTATTTATCCCTCCCCAGGTTTTAATATAAGTAGAGCAGGAATATTAAAGGATATGTTTGCCTTGATCAAGATCTGGTCAGATTGTCCAGGTACTCTTGTATAAGACTCAGTGTTCAAGGAAATGGGGAAATACCAAGGGCAAAGAGGAAGAGAGCAAGGAAAAAATGGGAGAAAGACTAACTAATATAGATAGTAGTTTCATGAAATCTGTCTTCTACTCCTTGTTGTCACCATATTTAGGAATGATTTGGGGAGCAACTATAGCAGCCTTCAGAATATTTATAGAAAAGTCTATAGAATATATAAGGTAATGTATGAAAGGGAGCAAAAAAAGGCAGTCTATGTCATACTTCACAAGGATGGATTGTGGTTTCGTGGTGAAGGCATTTGCTTGGCATGTAGAAGGTTCCAGGTTCAAGCTCCAGCATCTCCAGTTGGTGAAGGTAATGTGAAAGACCTCTTCCTGAGAGCCAGGGGAGCCACTGCCAAGGAATTAAAAGGATTAGCCATCAAGATTACATTAAAATGGTGTAGTTGTCAATGTTAGTGCTTGTCAGTTTCACAAATGACACAAGGTCAAAGATGCTTCATTTTGAATGTAGCTAAATAACATTACCAGAAACCCCACATACTTTGCACCATGTTAAAGTATTTAGAACTCCTACCAGAGTCAACATGTGATGCAACCTTAAGGCAAAACTAACATTCCTGGGGGAAGTATGATTGGGGGTGTGAAATTAGTCTTTCTGTTTCTATTATTGTGGAAATGAAATTAGTCTTTCTGTTTCTATTATTGTAGAAATGACATTTTGCAGAACACACATGTCAGCTATGCTCAATAAGGATTAGTAGCAATGCAGAGGTGGAAGCTTGACGGGCCCATCAGCCGTATCAGCGATTCAGGATTAGTCAGTGTCACTCATGTCTCTGCTAGTCTAGTGCTTAATCTGATGGAAGAAAATGAGAGGCCATGTTTTCTCTTCCTTACTATTTGGAATACAGCCTTTTCCTTCAATCTGCTGGTTCAGGACTGGCTGTATGTATTTGCATGTTACCCTATAGCTGCTGCCTGGACACTAGAGTTCCAGTGTACCTGTAGGATCTTATTCTCAGCAGGGAAGCTATGTACTTAGCAAGAAAAGCAACCAGCATTGGAACTTGCTGTGATCAAACTACTTGATCATACATGTGTCAAACCCTTCATCAGATCACCTCACTATTCTGATCAAAATTTGAATCAAGTGCCATGCCAATCAGTTTTGCAGCTGCAGTTTGTGGTGTTCTGATAGTCACGGTCAGAAAGAACTATTAAATCTGCATTCCTTGGGTGTGTTTGCTTAAAAGTTTAAGAAAACTCTCACACAACCCAGTTCTTTTGCCACACAGGATATCTAGAATGCCTTATAATCAACCTGCCTTGGCACTAACACATGTTTATATTGTATAGTGTGTATGTATATACAAAAATTTGACCACTGAGGGAGGCCTTGGAGGCTGAAACATGTTTGTTCCTGTTTTAATGTGGTTCAAGGTTATCAACCTAGATATATTTTATTTATTTATTTTTATTTACATGTGACTTCTATACCGCTCATGACCCCTACTGGGTCTCAGAGCGGTTTACAAGTGGCCTACATTATTGTAGTCAGATCCTACCTAGGGCGACAATTGTGCAGGGAGGGGTTGCCTAGCAGCACCCGGATGACAGGCTTCTCTCTGTACTCGGTGGCTCCAGCGTAGTCTCAGCATTCCGGCGAGCGGCGACCATCAGCGGGCTGCAGATGGACCCTCCGTTGATGCGCACTGCTCCTGGACTGTGGCATTCCCGGCTACTCGTTTCTTCGGGCTCCAGCCGCGCCGCGTCGCTCCGCAGTTGCGTCATCCGGTCCCGCCTCGATCCGATGTCATCGTCGCTCCTTTGGCCCGCCAGACGCCGCCATTGTTCTTCCTCGCCACCGCTGCTTCTCTTACTGCCATCGTTGCCGTCAACCCTCCTGGCACGGAACTGAATTATTGGTCCTGTTTTATTGGTTCAAGGCATATCAAAATGTATCAGGTTATATAGATTCAGGACTTCTTAGTTCAAATATTCACCACTTCAAGGGTTGATTGTACAAATGTTTTTAAAGTACAGTTTTAGTGCACTTTGTAATAAATACATATATTTTGTTTAATTTATTTCTCAAAATATTTTTTCTCTCTCACCCAACTTTTGGCACCCAACTTTGTATGTGACATGGTCATGATCAGGTTGTGGCTTGGTAAATAAGCTACATTTGCAGCATGTTTTGCAGACAATCAGAGGAGGTCTTTATTATACAGGTCAAGGGTTTTGCAGTTGCCTAGGACCACTAGATCTTCCCCTGAAAAAAATTACTACAATTCCCATGATGCAGTGCAAAAGCACATGTATTTGAATTGTTCTAGATCTGGACTGGTTGCCTGCCTTTGCCATTAATGAACACTGTGCAAGGCAGCTTTAAGGGACAAAGGGATATGTGTAAACTGTAAGTCACTCACTGTGCATTTAAAGAAATAGGAGATGGGTGATCAGAACAGAGGAAATGGTGGTGACAAACAGGGGGAAAGCTGACTAAGATCATAATTTATTCTGTATCTTGGCATTCTAATGTGATGGGGTTAGTCATAAGTGAAATAGTTTTAGGGTGAGTGTTGAAGTGTCTGCACCTGTCACTAATTGTCAAGCCTTCTGTAATTTAGCACTAATTGTTTTTGCTAACAGTTCGATGTGATTGGATTGTTTGCAGTTCGTATAATTATTGCACTGATTACACTTCCTTTGTTCAATATACTTTTCTGTGATAGAGCACATGCTGATGAGCAACACAATTTGTTCTTCTCTGACAAAACTTGATCAGAAAAAAAGTTCTAAAAATAGACTGGTGGATGGATCTTAAACAATACCTCTGTCATTCACTGTACAAGAAAGAGATGTATGGGAGAAGGAGTTTCCACTGGCTTCAGAATATGTTCACAGCAAATTAACTTCAAGGCCATAAACGGTTGCAGTGCAAACCTGAAAAACCCCACTCAGAAACTGGGTTGCCCATAGGATCAACCGAAACCTAACATCTTGCTCATGGGTAGGGTTGCCAGCTCTGGGTTGGGAAATAACTAGAGTTTTTTGGGGGGTGAAGCCTCAGGAAGGCAAGGCTGGGGCCCTAACTTCCACAGAGGCCATTTCTCCAGATCAGTTGGAAAAGTGGAAGATGTCCAGCCACCACCTGGAAGTTGGCTACCCTACTCCTGGGACTGTAACCTGGAGAGCACAAGTTTTGCATGTCCCCAAAGTCCTGTGGGAGCATTAAATGTTATGTCAGCTTCTCTGCTTAAGAAGCATTAGCAGGATGGAGAGATCTGGCATCAATAGCCCCACTCATGGAATCATAACACAAATCCAGTTTCCATGTTTCCAGGAGTGTATTTTATCTAGTCCTAGTCATGTTGGGAAAGTAAAGTCTGCCAAGGAATTTAAGTCTCAAATAACTTTTAAGAATTTATGGCTTGTTAACTCCTTGAATTCCTGCACTTTACTGTGGTAAGTGATTGAAAGTAACAATCTTAAGTGACTTTGAATGCATTAGAGTATAAATGTTTACTTACTTTAAAGCACTTTAAGGCATTAACAGATCCTTTTTTGTGAGAACACCCCCAATCTCAGCTTAATATGAGTGTTTAATTAAGACATTGATATGAGCAAACTTTGCCTGCTGAGTTTCTGGCTTGAGCCTGGAGGCAAAGAGAAACAAAATGAGACTGCCTGTCCTCTATCCTAACAGATGTGGTTAAGAGTGATTGAAAAGGCTACAGCAGAAATCTTCATGATCTGGGGTACGGAGAGGGCACAGAGGAAAAAACAGAGGCAGTACTCAGAGCTGAGAAGACAGCGTTTCAAGGTAGCCGAATTTTCCCCAGAGCAGAGGGGAATTCAGAAAAGCTTTACTAGTATCATGAGTGCATTATGTGTTGGGAGGGGGTCACACTTTGCCAAGTTGCTACAACAGTGGGATAAGTGTTGTCTGGAATGCTGGCATGTTTTATTGTCCGAAGAAGTGACCTGTGCATTCACACTGATCTTCTTTCCCTTGGAGTAATTGCATTCAATTCAATTCCAGTTGTGATAAACACTTTATGCTATTTCATCCTCCTGCCGCAAATTACTTTTTATCTTTCAATGAGTTTTTGCTTTCTACCACAGGCTCTATGCTATTCCCTTGTAATGAGCAAGGGACCATAAAGAATACTGTACTTGACAAGGATGTCTAAGAAATTACATCTGGTTTGGAGAAACAAAAGGTAATTACTTGAAAATTCTTCAGCAGTCTTACTGTCTTTCTGTCAGTCCTCTGGAATGCTCAGAACTACTGCTGGATATCACAACAGTAACTAAGTTGGCAACACTGAAGTTGCATGTACACATGCAGCAGAATGAGATGATAGAATGCACCCCTTCACACTGTAAGGTAAAGGTAAAGGTTCCCTTGCTCGAAAGCCAGTCGAATCCGACTCTAGGGTTGCGGTGCTCATCTCCATTTCAAAGCCGAAGAGCCAGCGCTGTCCGAAGACGTTTCCGTGGTCATGTGGCCGGCATGACTAAACACCAAAGCGCACGGAACGCTGTTACCTTCCCACCGAAGTGGTACCTATTTATCTACTTGCAATTTCTTCCTTTCAAACTGCTAGGTTGGCAGGAGCTGGAACTAGAGATGGGAGCTCCCCCCGTCTTGCGGCACCTGGGTCTGCTGAACTACTGACCTTCCACAGCCTGCAGTTCAGCGTCTTAACCACTGGAGCCACCACAGCTCCTTCACACTGAACAGGGTATCATATATCAATCCCCTGGAAATAGAAATCTAGCACATTATTTACTCATTTGTTAAAAACAGGGGTCATTTCGTAGAAAAAAGAGCTAGGGGGGAACTCATTAGCATAACTCATTAGCATATGCCACACCCCCTGACATCAGGGGCCTGGCGGTGGACCTGCAAGGCCAGCGGGAGTGCGAGGAAGCCCCGCCAAGGCCCTCCCTGGCCCCAGGCAGGCAGGGGTGGGAAGAGGCGGGGAGAAAGCAACTTACCCTCCCTCTTCTCCTGCCTCCTCCTGGCTGAATGAGGGCTGGAAGTGGGGCGGCCGGAAGCAGGGGGTGGGGCTTTGTCATGTGCCCAGCCCCCCTGCACCTCACCCGGGGGAACTGTGTTCCCCCGTGATCCCCCCCGAAATGACCTCTGGTTAAAAATATTTATATCCTATCCTATTTCCTTAGACTCATAAGAACATAAGAGAAGCCAATGTTGGATCAGGCCAATGGCCCATCCAGTCCAACACTCTGTCACACAGTGGCCAGAAATACCAGGTGCCATCAGGAGGTCCAGCAGTGGGGCTAGGACACTAGAAGCTTTCCCACTGTTGCCCCCTACCCCAAGCACCAAGAATACAGAGCATCACTTGCCCCAGACCTATCTATACCTTGTGGCTAATAGCAACTGATGGATCTCTGCTCCATATGTTTAATTCCCTCTTGAAACCGTCCATGCTTGTAGTCACCACCACCTCCTGTGGCAGTGAATTCCATGTGTTAATCACTCTTTGAGTGAAGAAGTACTTCCTTTTATCTGTTCTAACCCGACTGCTCATCAATTTCATTGAGCGCCCGCAAGTTCTTGTACTGTGAGAAAGGGAGAAAAGGTACTTCTTTCTCTACCTGCTCTATCCCATGCATAATCTTGTAAACCTTGATCATGTCACCCCTCAGCCGTCATTTCTCCAAGCTAAAGAGCCCCAAGCACTTTAACTTTAAAAAAAAAAAGAGTTCCAGTCCTTTTATCATTCTAGTTGCCCTTTTCTGCACTTTTTCCAATTCCAATTTCAATTTCAGTTCCCTGGGCTGGGCCAGCATCATTGTATATATATATTATATATATTGTGTTATTGGTTTGTATCAGCACTGTCTTTCCTTGAACCAGTAAGTTAAGAGCATAACACACAGCTCTAAATTCCAGTAGATTAATGTGCAGACCCTGTTCAAGAACAGACCACACACCGCTGATTGAGCAGGAACTGCAATTGGCACCCCAACCCCCCAACCCCCAGGAAGCATTTGCAGTGACAGTAAGGTCAGGGGAGGCAGCCCCAAATGCTACCCCTACCCGTAAGTTGAAGGAGCTAGACCACCAAGTCAGGGAGCAGAGAATTGGCCTGGGGATAGGATCTTATCCTTTGGTTTAGATTCAGTGACAGCAGCTTGGATGTCCAGTGACTGCACCATATGGAGCATTCCTCCACATAAAGATGGAAGTCCTCATTAGACAAGTCAGGAGATGAATCCAATAGAACTGCACCACTCACAATGGAGGTACAGTCATCAAATTCATATGGACAACAAGGAGGGTTCCGTTCTCAGTCTGGGTTCCAAGGGCGATCATCCTGGAACTGTTGGTCATGATCAGGTGTAATATGATCTAACCAGGCCCTCTCATATTCATAGTGATCCATGTATGGATCCGTCAATTGGCAGGAATGGGAGCACACCCAGTTGGTTCTGTTCCATAGGATGGACCCATGAAGGGTTCCCGTATGTCAGCCACTGATGGAGACCTGGATTGAGTCAGCTTTGGAGGTGAAGGCATTCCAGGCTGTACATTCTTACATCCTGGAACAGGAGGTGAAAGGACCCCATTGTGAAGGTGGAGGAGACACCAACCGCTCATCTGAGGATTGTGATCTACAAACCTTATTTTGTGTTGTCGTCCTTCTTCTTCTTCTTCTTCAGGGGTGGTTCAGATGAAGAACAATCTGAAACTGAGGGTTCCAGCCCCACCGTCTTGCGGGCTGGAACAGAAGCAGGAACCAATGCCTCAGAATGCACAGATGGAGCCCTGGAGTGAAGTTGAACCAGATGGCCTGATGAGGCCACAGAAGGCTGAGATATCGAGGCAGACTGATAAGCTGCGGGGTGTGCTCAAGCCCTTTCCCAGAGGGAAGCTTTCAGGTGGGCCGCTCTGTCAGCCCTGGCCTTACTGGTGAATGTTTGGCAAATAGCACATCTCTCCACCACATGCTCTTCCTTGAGGCAGAGAAGGCATGGAGTGTGTTCATCCAAAGTCAGCATTCTTGTGGCACAGGACAAACACTTTTTAAAATGAGACATCTTCCCTGAGGCAAAAGTAGCTGGGAGCTAGCAAACTGAACTCCTCTTCCAATGGTGGCAAAGAGAAGACTGAAGGGGTGTGTGGAGCCCTTCCCAGAGCACATGACTGTTTGGACAGGAAACAGTGGGCCAGCTCTGATTGAAGGGTGCCCCTTCCACACTGTTGTCATGCTGGATGAAAAATCTTCTGATGGCTGGCCTGCACAGTACCCATGTGGAACTGCACAGTCACAACAATGATGAAGAGAGAGTTAAGCACTGACTGTGGACTGGGAAGGAGGCAAAAGGAGTGAGAGGATCAGAGAGGAGCCCCATTCAAGCCAAAAAGGGAAATTGCTTCTAGTTAAGATCAGTAATCCCTGCCCAATGAAAAGGGAGATAGCTCTTAAAGAGGAGTAATCAGTGTAGGTCAGTGTATATAGAAGGATTTTGGGAACTTGGTTGTATGTTCCTGCCTTCCTGACTTTAAGAGTCAGTGGAACTCAGAAACCTATGCTTAAGTGTTCAAGTAGAAACTAAAAAGAAAGCATCTCTCAATACTTACTTGTTGGCAACAAATTATCTGAAGTTAGTGTGATTACAAAGTTACCTTAGTTTTTAGTATTGGTTCACCTCATACATCCTACCCCTGATTCCACCTGACTTTTTCTCCTCTAAGTTAAACAAAACATTTTGCTTGTTTTGACCTTTCAAAGGCCTCTCGTGTGCCATTTCAGAAGTTGAGTATAGGAAGGTGATTTTGTCTCATAAGAACATAAGAGAAGCTAATGTTGGATCAGGCCAATGGCCCATCAAGTCCGACACTCTGTCACACAGTGGTCAAAAATACCAGGTGCCATCAGAAGGTCCATCAGTGGGGCCAGGACACTAGAAGCCCTCCCACTGTTCCCCCCCCCAGCACCAAGAATACAGTGCATCACCTGCCCCAGCCTGTGAGTTCCTATCTATACCTTGTGGCTAATAGCCACTGATGGACCTCTGCTCCATATGTTTATCCAGTTCCCTCTTGAAGCTGCCCAAGCTTGTAGCTGCCACCACCTCCTGTGGCAGTGAATGCCATGTGTTAATCACTCTTTGGGTGAAGAAGTACTTCCTTTTTTCTGTTCTAACCTGACTGCTCAGCAATTTCATGGAGTGCCCATGTATTGTGAGAAAGGGAGAAAAGTACTTCTTTCTCTACCTGCTCTATCCCATGCATTATCTTATAAACCTCGATCATGTCACCCCTCAGCCATCGTTTCTCCAAGCTAAAGAGCCCCAAGCGTTTTAACCTTTCTTCATACGGAAAGTGTTCCAACCCTTTTATCATTCTAGGCTGCGGTCACACGGAGCATTAGCCACGCTAAAGCAATGGAAGACAGGCGGAGTTTCCGGGCGCGATCTCACCAGCACATCTGGGAAGCATAGCACTTCCGTGGCTCAACTGAGGCTTCCCGCCGAAAACACGCAGCAAAAAACTAGTACCTCGGAGGTACTAGTTTCCGGTAACTGCGGGGCAAGGGCAGGCGTCTGATCGCGTTTCCGGAGGCATCCGGCACCCGCCCATGTCCCCTTGCGAAAAAGTTTTTTCCCCCACATCTCTGTGGATGCGCACAAGCACCCAACGGAGCATGCGCAGTCGTAGTGTACACAAAAAAACCCATCCAGTTTGCCGCACCGTGCGCTTCTTTTTTGTGCACGGAATTGTCTTGCGATCAGCACCTCTCCCTTCCCACGGTACCTCCACAGTACCTCAACGGGAGGTCTGATCTCTTTACCACGCGTTAGTTTGCCCCGGGGCAAACTGCCACACTCCCCCCCCCGCAGTTTCCTGCCCGTGTGACCGGGGCCTTAGTTGCCCTTTTCTGCACTTTTTCCAATTCCTTAAAGCGACTGGATGGGACAGCCATAGACAAACTAATAAGAAAATAAATATAGAGGCTGCTCAGCAAGAAAGAAGAAGAAGCAAAAAGGGAAAATCCTGCATGTGAGGAAGGGAAGAAGGTGAGATCATTGCAACAAACAATAAAATTAGTGAAACACTCTATGCAACATAACAATAAATGATCACTGGGGGATGATTAGATTTATCCAGCAACAAAATAGTGCCATTTGAGTACTGGGAGGAAGTTATTTTCTTTAGCAGGTACAAATTAGTTCTGAGAAACCTCAGTAACTAACAACTCCACTTTTATTGCTTCATTTTCTGCAACAGCCTCAGGATGGCCTCTTTTCTTTTCTGGCCTGGTACCTTGTATCTCTCAATAACAAAAACCAACTAATCTAGCCAATCTCTGTTAAAGTGAAGGTATAATAAATTTACCAAACCTCCTAGTCAGTTCCAGATTATATAAAGAGAAATCACAGTCCATTAAGGATGATCATGAAATTGTTAGAAATATTCTGGAAAATAATTAGAAAGTCTTCCCAGTATTTTCTATATTTTCCTCTATACTGCTTCCAGAGAGAACCTTGGGAAAAAATATAACCACATTGTTTGCAGAGATCTCTGCATTGACTGCCAGTTTTTCTCTGAATAACCCTGACTAAGGTTACAATCCTATGCATGCTGATATGGGAGAAGATCCACTGAAATCAGTAGAACTTCTAAGTAAACAATCAGAGGACTTGCCTAAATGGAAGCAAATGAAATCTTTGCCCCTCCATTCTAAAATTCAGTTTCATACATAGGTGGCTCAAAAACAAAATAAATATAGTGGGGGACAATACAGATTACGAGTTGGAGCAAATTGTGCCTTGCATATTACATATATTTTCAAGCAGAAAAAAAGTGCTTTGGCACATCATGTAGCTATGTAATATCTGTGTGGGTGCACTCTGATCCTGTGCAGTTTTATTTTTAGAAGTCTGTCCCACATCCCTACAACTTCATTTCACCTGCGGTCACACACACTAATTAATCCACTTTCAATCCACTTTCAATGCACTTTCCAAGTGGATTTTGACAGTTCGCACAGTAAAATCCAGTTCAAAAGTGCACTGAAAGTGGATTCAAAGTAGATTATTTAGTGTGCGTGACCACAGCCTTCTTGTGGTTTCTTCATTTATCTTTACAGATATGTTTGTGTATACTTTTGTAAGATTTCAAGCAGTAAAAACCCTAAAAGAAAACAAAAATAATCCTCTTTGCCTGCTGCACTACCTGACATGAAAATGGCAGCAACATTTGAACCTAACATGGCAGGGGATATTTGTAAGATTAAAACTGAACTATCTATACTTTCTCACTGACCCAGCTGAGCTCTGAGAAGCAGCAGGAGACAGAGGGGTTAGTGTTTTTTATTTGCTTTCAGCTGAGGTGATTTAGCTGAAGATACTGTGCAGGAGGACTATGATTGGGAGTGTGTGGGTGAGTTTTGAGTTGTTGCAGAGTCCTGGCTACTTGAGATAGAGAGATTGTTTGACTGTAATTGGATTGCTTGGGTAAATTTGAATAGCTGCTGGCTCCGCCCTCTGCTGGGGGATGCTTCTATTTAAGGCAGCACCTCACCAGAGGCATGAGCCAAAGGGCTCTTGGCCTGTGGCTCTTAACCTAGGGACTCTGTAAGAATCCCAGGAGAGCCAGAAAACCAGGGCCCTAGTTTCGTTGTGTTTCCAGTAAGGTAAGTAGACTTCTACAAGGAGAACCACATAAATATAAAGGATTTTAAAAGGGGGATTATATATACTTATTATTTTAAAAGCAATTATGAAGTCAGAATGCCAGCAGGGGGTTGTGGACTCTCCAGTGTTTTGCACGAAGTGTCACATGTATGACTATCTGCCCACTGGAAAGAAGTCTTGGGTGTGTGCCCGGTGCAAGGAGCTCCTGGTTCTCATGAAATGAGTTTGTTCCCTTGAGGCCAAGGTGGCAGACCTGGAGAAGCAGGGACAGTCAGTTAGGCGCATGGAGAAGATCCTCAGGGACTTGTTAGATATGTCCCACTCTGAATATGGCAGCCCCACCACTGTCAGGGAGCATGAGGTTTGAGAGGAAGTAGGGCACTGTGCTGAGGATAAGGGGAATGTGCCCTCAGAAGGGACCTCTTCTTCAGCTGGTGAACAGGTATTCTTTTGCACCAAGGAACCATCCCTTGGCAGGGAGGGAGGGGAGCTCTTGGTAGTTGGTGATTCGATCATTTGGCAGGTAGACAGCGGGGTGGCGAATCTGCATACCGACCGTATGGTGACTTGCCTGCCTGGTGCGAAGGAGCAGACATTACGCGTGTTCTAGATAGGCTGGTAGATAGTGCTGGGGAGGAGCCAGTGGTCATGGTACATGTTGGCACCAACGATGTGGGGAAATGCAGTTGTTAGGTCCTGGAGGAGAAATTTAGGCTGCTAGGCAGGAAACTCAAGGCCAGAACCTCCAAAGTAGCCTTTTCAGAAGTGCTACCTGTTCCACGCACATGGCCAGAGAGACATGCACAGATCAAAAGTCTCAATGCATGAATGAGACAATGGTGTAGGGGGAAAGGGTTCAAGTTTGTTAGGCTCTGGGATGCTTTTTGAAACAAGAGGAAGCTGTACAAAAGAGACGGTCTCCACTTGTCCCGAGAAGGAACCAGGGTGTTGGCACTTAAAATAGTGGGCCCAAAAGGAAGCTTAACATTGGGAGTTTGTTATCGCCCACCAGATCAAAAGATAGAGGAGGATTATAAAATGATGAATGAATTAAAGATAGCGGCTAGATGAAAAAACTGTGTCATAATAGGTGATTTTAACTACCCACACATTGATTGGGTCAATATGTGTGCAAGTCGGGAAAAAGAGATTGAGTTTCTGGACACTCTCAATGACTGTGCTATGGAGCAGATGGTCACAGAACCTACCAGGGGAGAGGCGATCATGGATTTGGTCCTAAGTAATGCCCAAGACCTGGTGAGAGATGTAAAAGTGATTGCACCGCTTGGGAACAGTGACCATAATGTTACTGAGTTCAACATTTGTATAAATAGAGAGTTGCCCAAAAAGACTGACACAACCACTCTTAAATGTAAAAGGGGTAAATTCTCTGATATGAATGGACATGTGTGGAAAAAACTGAAAGGAAAAGAAAGGATCAAAAACTGGCTAATTAATAGAAAACAGAGAGTGAGTATAAATGGGCAGTCCTCTCAGTGGAGGGGGGTAAGCAGTGGGGTACCACAGGGATCAGTTATTGATCCACTGCTTTTTAACTTGTTCATTAATGATTTGGAGTTGGGAGTAAGCCGTGAAGTGGCTAAATTTGCGGATGATACGAAGTTGTTCAGGGTGGTGAAAACCAGTGAGGATTGTGAGGCACTCCAAAGGGATCTGTCAAAGATGGGCAAGTGGGCGTCAACATGGCAAATGGGGTTCAATGTGGCCAAGTGCAAGGTGATGCACATTGGAGCCAAAAATCCTAAATATAAATACACATTGATGGGGTCTGAACTGGCAGAGACTGATCAAGAGAGAGATCTTGGCGTTGTAGTAGATAACTCACTGAAAATGTTGAGACAGTGTGTGACTGCAATAAAGAAGGGTATTGAAAACAGATCAGCTAATATCATAATGCCCCTATATAAATCAATGGTGCGACCTCATTTGGAATACTGTGTGCAATTCTGGTCACCACACCTTAAAAAGGATATTATAGCTTTGGAAAAAGTGCAGAAAAAGGGCAACTCGAATGATAAAAGGGTTGGAACACTTTCCCTATGAGGAAAGGTTAAGGCGCTTAGGGCTCTTTAGCCTGGAGAAACGACGACTGAGGTGTGACATGATCGAGGTTTATAAGATTATGCATGGGAAAGAGCAGGTAGAGAAAGAGGTACTTTTCTCCCTTTCTCACAATACAAGAACTCATGGGCACTCCATGAAATTGCTGAGCGGTCAGGTTAGAACAGATAAAAGGAAGTACTTCTTCACCCAAAGAGTGATTAACACTTGGAATTCACTGCCACAGGAAGTGGTGGTGGCTACAAGCATGGACGGCTTCAAAAGGGAATTAGATAAGCTTATGGAGCAGAGGTCCATCAGTGGCTATTAGCCACAAGGTATAGATAGGGACTCTGGGGCAAGGGATGCTCTGTCTTCTTGGTGCTTGGGGGGGGCAACAGTGGGAGGGCTTCTAATGTCCTGGCCCCACTGGTGGACCTCCTGGTGGTATTTCTGGCCACTGTGTGATACAGAGTGCTGGATGAATGGGCCTTTGGCCAGATCCAACATTGGCATCTCTTATGTTCTTATGATGCTCTGTATTCTTGGTTCTTGCGGTGGGGGGCAATAGTCGGAGAGCTTCTAGTGTCCTGGCCCCACTGCTGGATCTCCTGATGGCACCTGGTATTTTTGGCCACTGTGTGACAGAGTGTTGGACTAGATGGGCCATTGGCCTGATCCAACATTTGCTTCTCTTATGTTCTTATGTTCTTAAATGTCTCAAGACACCAGAAAGCTATGATAAATCAGAAGAGTTTTGTTATCTAAGCTTGCCAAAATAAAGTGCCCACAGAAACAGAATGGATCACTACTGTGGAAAATAAAATTATTGATCTAGAAGAGAATTCTATTTAAACTACATTTTTAATTCAGGCAGGCTAGTCAGTTTGGTAGCCAAGCTGTCTTTCAGAAAGCTTTTGCCCTCCTTCCACTTTTGCTACATATGAAGCCATTAATATATTTCTGATTCATTGGCCACGATCACCCACACTAAACAATCCACTTTCAATTCACTTTCAATGTACTTTCCAACTGGATTTGGCCATTTCACACAGCAAAATCCAGTTGGAAAGTGCATTGAAAGTGGATTGAAAGTGGATTGAAAGTGGATTGTTTAGTGTGGGTGATCACAGCCAGAGATAGGAAACTATTTACTTGTTAATATCTCTTTAATCTATCCTTTTCTCTATCTGCCTGTCAATTCATAGTGTAGTGCAGGGATCCCCAACGTGGTGCATGTGAGCACCATAGCACCCAATGACACCTTTCCTGGCACCTACCAAGCGTTTTAGGGAGTGGGTGTGGCCAGGTGGGACAGCTGTCCAGCACATCTTCTGATTGGCTGTGCAAATTAAATAATGTTGTTATGGTGACGGCTGCCACCACCACAAAGTTTCTCTGTTCTCTGTCTTACTCCTCTTTCCCAGGGCATTTTTAAAATTTCCACTTCTTGTCTCCTGCTTTGGAGCTTCTTTTGTGTGGGGCTCCACCTCTCATTGTGGCCATTTTGAGGTTATGCTCATCACCTTGTATCAAAATGTCAGTGGTACCCACAGGCTAAAAAAAAGTCTGGCGACCCTTCATGAAGTGATTAAAGTGTCAGTCTAGGATGGATCTGAGAGACCCAGATTTGATTCTACCCTCTGCCATGGAAGCTCACTGGGTAACTTTGGGGCAGTTGCTCTCAAACTAGCTTACCTCACAGTGTTGTTGTAGACAATAAAATGGAGGAGGGGAGAACACTGCTGCCACTTTTGATCCCACACTGGGGAGAGAAACAGGGTGTTTATTTTCTAAATTAAACAACATCTGTACAGTACCAACACTGTAAACAGTCTTGCTAAAAATCAACCTGTATGGCTTATGCGTAATAAAACTACTGAACAGAATGTAACCTATGTAATTAAATCCATTGATTTTGAAAGGCTAAGATGAGGGAGTGGGACTAGTCAGCAGTTATATGGGTTTTTTTTCTAGAAACTGTCTCATACTCAAGTTAATCCTCAGATAATATTGCAGTTCTCTTGAAAATTGAATTTTGTGTATCCATGGGAACAAGAACAGAGAGAAAAATTAAACCTTCTGAGACAATATGTTGGGATGGCCTTTATTTTGACAGGGCTAACAGTGATAAGAAGCAATGAGAAAGTGCAACAAAACAAGAAAAGCAGCAGCATCTTAGGGGGTTCATATTTTACTTTAGCATTCAAGAATCACAAAGGATTTAGGTGTTTGACTTCCACTCTTTTTAGCAACTGATGGTCTCGGGGGGAGAGTTATTGTTATGGACAGAAATAAAGAGTTAACTTTGAAAGAACTGACAGCATTAAACCCACACATTTATTTTCTCATCCCTCAACTTGCTAAATGAGGAAATAGACAAATGCCAAATTCTTTTTTCAGGGGGTATTTTTTTAAATGAGGTATGAGTTATGCCCTCTCGGAGTAAAATGGAAGAGGCACTACCTATAAGTATCAACACTTCAGAGTCCCAGCTCCTAGCCAAGATCTGTTGACAAGAAAGAGGAATGCTATGGGAGAGGAAGGATTGTGTTCTCCCAAAGTACTCTGTAAGATCCATTCACAGGAACATAGTCTCACAATACTGGAGACAGGAATGAGCAATAAACAGATATATGACAAGAAGAGGCCAAGAGCAACCCTTGGCATGACAGCCTGGCTGATACCATGAGAAGAAAAGAGACCTGATTTGGAGGGTGTATTACAAACCCTCAAACTTTAAAAAAGAGGCAACACATTCCCCTGGTCAACCAGTTATTGGGGTGTGCATTTCTGCTTAATCTATGAAGGGCCTAGAGGGGAGGAAATGTTGAGGACATGAGGTCTGTTTACACATTCTTCTGGAAGTACCCTCAAAACCATGTGAAATGAAATATGTTCATGACTTCTTGTGCAATTTGCTGTATATAATAAAGCTCCAGAATGTGTACAGTTATTCAGGTATCAGAGAGTATACAGTAGTGGAAACTGCTGTCAAGTCACAGCTGATTTATGGTGACCCCCTTAGGGTTTTCAAGACAAGCCATTGCCTGCCTCTGCGTCATGAGTATTCCTTGGAGGTCTCTCATCTAAATACTAGCCAGAGCCAACCTGCACAGCACTGTTCCACTTAGCTTCTGAGATCTGATGAGAGTGAGCTAGTCTGAGCTCTCCAGATCAGGGCAATATACAGTAGCAAGGAAATTCAACTCCAGTATTTTAGGTACATTTGCAAATACCTTCCTGTGTGCAAATGAGAGGCGTTGCTCCATGTTTGGGAATATACTGTACTATCCTTTTGCTATTGTACTCTAGTCATCCTGAAAAACATTCCTGTAGCAAGAGTGTTTTATATAGATACATCTGAAATAATAAGCTGGTGATATTTGCAGCAGAAATTTCCAAAAAAACACACAAGTACCCCAATCCAAAGCAAATTAATTGTTCTCAAATCCTATTGAAAATAATAAGAAAAATTAGTCACCACTATCTTGAACCTGATGGAATCTTTGTGAGATTGCCTGTTTTGTGATTGCAGCCAAGAATTCTGAAGACATAACAGGTACAGGAGACACTGGAATTATGTAAGTCTCTCCAGATAGCTTTAAATCTCTCTTGTCTTCCATGAACACATGAAACTGCCCTATACTGAATCAGACTCATGGTCCAACAAAGTCAGTATTGTCTACTCAGACTGGCAGTAGCTCTCCAGGGTCTCTAGCAGAGATCTTTCACATCACCTACTGCCAGATCTTTTAACAGGAGATACTGGGGATTGTACCTGGGACCTTCTGCATGCCAAGCAGATGCTCTGCTACTGAGCCACAGCCCCTCCCCTCCATCTTCAAAAGCACTTTGTCCCAGTAAGCCCACAAACTACTCATGAGTCACTGTTGGGTCACATTTTACATGCAGAGAATCAGGGAAGCTTGACTGAAATGACATCATATTGCGAAAAGGAATTCCTGTCAAACGTCCAGAGGGGAAAATGTTATCCCATGCCTACAGGAAATTCTCAAAAACCCCAAGGTCAGCAGGCATGTAAGCAAGAAAATGAGTGTAACATTTCATTACAGTTCACACTCAAATCTCTGGAACACTGTTTTTCTGTAGGCTAAAACATCCACTTCCTTCAGTGTTTCCCGCTGGAATAGTTTGACTAATTTTGACTCTTTTACAACTATCATAGATGGTATCTAAATTAAAACTGTCGGTAAATTCTGCCTAAAATGGAATTTGGGTTAAGATTGGGGGTTCCATTATTGTAGAATATTATTTCAAAATTTTAAGGAGACTTACCTGAAATTCCTTTTTGTGGCAATCACGTCTCTACTACGTATGGTGTGTTACTCTGCTACTGCTTTCTGAGTCATACCTATCTTTTCTCATTTCCATCTCCCCACTTCCTTTGAAACTGAGTAGTAAAAGCAGCATATTTTATTTGCTGCATTCATTATGTCTGCAGACATTTCTGTAACTATGCAAGTCATTCTCTGAAGCTTGCGTGTATATTGTATCTGCTACTGCCAGGCCACAGGTGAGTCGATAAGGTTGGCAAGGTCTGCATAGCTGAACATATGATGGTGCCTTATACGAAGTCAGAGACCATTTTTCTATCAAAGGCAATATTGTCTGCTTTGACTGGCAGTCTTAGGTCAAGATCTTTCATATCGCCTGATCAGGATCTTTTCCACTGCAGATGTTGGGGACTGGATGTGGGACCTTCTGCATTCAAAGCAATGTTCTATCACTGAGCCTTAGCCCACTCAGATACAGAAGGCTCTACCAGGAATTAATGATCCCATTAATGATGGGAAGGGGCACTAGAAATGGGCTGTGGCCACTGCTCAGATTATATCCACTTTATATCAACAAGGCATTGTCTGCCTTGCAGTGATGGACAACACATACATAAGCCCTTGTCATCCTGTATTGTCACAGCAGTAGCTAGTGAGGTGCACCACTATACCAGCTCAATGAAAATGATATTCCAGTATTGTTGTTGTTCAGTCACACAGTCAAGTCCAACTCTTCACGACCCCATGGACCACATCACACCAGGCTAGTGTACACCAGCTATATAAAAAGGCACATTCTATCCTAGGTATTACTAGAAAAGGGATTGAAAACAAGATGGCCATTATCATACTTCTTGAATGGATTTATTGTGCATCTGCATTTGGAAAACTTTGTAAGGTTTTCGTTGCTGTGTTTCAAAAAGCATATTGTAGGGTCAGAACAGGAGCAGAAAAAGGACAACCAAAGTGATCAAGGGATTGACAGTTTTTTTCCCTTTGAGGACAGACTAAGGAGTTTAGGCTTTTTAGTTCTAAGAAAATATGGGTAACTGGAACCTCCCTGTTCAGAAGCTGTAACCCTCTAAATAACAGTGCTGGGGGCAACAACAGGGGAAGTCTTTGGGCTCTGTGTCTTGTTTGTGGGGCTTCTGGCAGCATCTAGTCAGTCATTATGTGAAATAGTATGGTGGACCATTGGTCTGCTCCAGCATGGCTGCTCTTAACTTCTTATGTAAGTATCAGAATTCAATTTGATATACAGTGGACTGCAAGAGTAGCTCAAGTTGGACCTGGCCGGCAGTGCCAATAACAAGGGCAGGCTTCATGCCAGCACTCACTAGATCTGGGCTGAGCTGCCCCCTCAATGCTGCTAGCACCACTAGGGCTCAGTTGAGCTTGCGTTCTCTCTCTCTCTCTCTCTCTCCACACACACACACTTTTATTCTACCCCTTCTTCAAGGAACTCATGGTGGTGGGGTCATCTTGTTTAATTATGCTCGTGTTACATTGAAAATAAGAATGTGAGAATGAGTCACCACAATTGCTTTTAAAATGAAAAGCCATCATGTAGTGACTTTACTTGTCATCCTCCTATGGGTAGGTGAGTCCCCACATATCTGTTCATCATTTAATGACTGTAACAGCAAATGATTATTTGCATGAATGAAACATCATCTAGCACAAATCAAATGCCACTGAACAGAGCTTTCATGTCATCTCAAATTTTCAATGGTGGTGCATCAGACATTGAAATGTAAGCCACCTAGCCATCAACCAGCAATATGTGACATATGTACTTGTCTGAATCAGCTTACTTACCTTATGCACCCCCATTTCTATAGCTGTAGTTTAAAACTATCTATGCAGTGATTCAAAGCCTGTCACCATAAAAAAACTGGCCATAAGGAGATATGTTTACAAGAAACCTTAACCATCAGTCTTCTAACAGCAGACTTGATGAAGGAGTACCTATTAGTAAAACAGTGAAACATTCCACCTGTGGGAAAAATTGGGGTTTCTACATACTCACAAGACATCTGAAGTATATAGAAATATATTAATTTGTAAATTAAATGGCCTGACAATTTGGTCTTTAGAAAGCACAGAATGTTGAGAGCAGCTGAATGTACATCAAAACAAAACAGAAGAAAGGGTCATAGGCACGCTGAAGCCACCAGCAACTTAGAGGGACCCCTCCAATCTCCTTTTCAACAGAAGGAGGAAGAAATTAAAATGTGTTCTTCTTACCAGGCAGGTACAGGGCTACCTGACCTCTCCTTCTTAGTTGGTAAACTGCCCTCCTGTTGAGGACTGAGCCTGGTTATTGCCCTCCAGAAGTCACATGATGTTGAGAACTGTGGTGTACATTGTTTAATGCAAATAGGAGAAAAGGTATCTTTTTTTCTGAGGAAACTAGAACTGGGGCAGAAAACTGGAAGACTGGAACTGGGATAGGAAAGCTTCATTTCGCACACAGATCAGAGGCCAAAAGAGAGAATTCTTGGCTTACACATTTTATGTTTTCCAGATGAAGGGAGTCCACTGAAGTGGATTTCCTCAAAGGCTCCCTGGAGGCAAGATGAGTTGGGCCTAGTTCTCACAGATAGGCAGATCAGGTGTTAAAACTATGGATTGGATGCTTTCAGGTTGCTGATAAAAGTTCAGATGAGAGAATGTCCAGTGACCTCCAACAGAAAAACAGTGATGCTGTGAATATGTGCAGCAGGCAAATATAGGCCCCAGTCACACGGAGCATTAGACACGCTAGAGAGATGGAAGATAGGCGGATTTTCCAGGTGCAATCTCACTGCCACATCTGGGAAGCTTAGAACTCCCGTGGTGCACCTGAGGCTTCCCGCCAAAGATGCGGGGTAAAAAACTAGTGCCTTGGAGGTACTAGTTTCCGGAAACCGCGGGGCAAAGGCGGGCATCTGATCACGTTTCCGGTGGTAGTTCTGGTGCCCGCCCATGTCCCCTCACAAAAAGTGTTTTTACCCCAAGTCTCCATGGATGCGCACAAGCACCCAACGGAGAATGCGCACATTTCTGTTTTTTTTTTAAAAAAACCCAACTCCGTTTGCTGCGCCGCTCCGCTTCTTTGCCGCGTTGTGTGATCGGCACCTCCCCCCTAACCATGGGAGCTCGACGGGACCTCAACCTGACACCTGATCACGCAATCGCGCTTTAGTTTGCTCCGGGGCAAACAGCCACGCCTCCCCCCCGCATTTTCCTGCCCGTGTGGCCGAGGCCATACAATGTTCAAAAGTAACAGTCACTTTTGAGCTGACCCTTGTTGATCCTTATCTCACCACCATCTGGATCAAGCAGCTTATGGATATGCAGCAGCTGTAGAAGAGGAGTTTCAAATCCATTTGTTTTTGCAGGTGCTTTTGTACCTGTGCAGTAGATGAAATCACAGTCATAGACTGTGTGAGAAAGTGCATGTGACAAACACATCACTCAAATTTTTTAAGCACCATGTGACAGTTCAGCCCAGTGCTGGAGATGTGCATATTCTCTTAGCAGTGTGGTCCACAGTGGCTACCTTCTGGAATCAGGTCAGTGAATCAATCAAGTAAGTAAGTCTTGAGATTTTTCCTAACTCTCACCATTTACATTCTAGCATTGGGTATGCCCCTATATGGTTCCTGTTCATGATGAGTGGATACTCTGCAGCTGTGATTGCAAAATGCTTGATATTACCAAACTCAAAGGCTTGCACTCCTGTAACTGTGTGCCTCTCCTGAGATAACCCATTGGGTAGAACATCATTCCACCCTTTCCAACCATTAATAAAAATTATTAAGAAACAACAAAATGAAGTTATGTATCATCTCGTTTAGTCAGTATTTATTGAAATTTTGCCCTGACAAACAATAGACGGAATGTATCATCACTTTGTTGAGGCTTGGACCCACCATAGCATAAATCCTTTAAAAAGGATAGTAGCCAACGGAAGAGACATCCTGCCCCACCTTTCCCTTCTCTTTCTTCTCTCCCCATCTCCCATTTGCCCATCTCTACTTTTACCTTTCCCTACACTTTATACACACAGATTTTCATCTTTCATAATTCCCATCCCAAATTTCTTCCCCCACTTGTGCTTCCCCTCTATAACCCACTTAGTGTTTTTCTTATCTCTTATGTGGAGGGGACAGCTGTTGTTATTGTTCTCTGTTTGAAAACAGAAAATGGGGGGGGGAGTTGTTAGATGTAGAGAAGAAATTTTATAAAATAGAATGGCATTTTTAAAAGAGCAGCTATCATCATAGTGCCTATCTATTTGCTGCAGCCACATTTGGAATACTGTGTACAGCTTGGGTCACTCCATTCCAACAAGGATACTGTAGATCTGTAAAATGAGCAGAAAGGGACAATAAAAATGATCAAGAGCTTGGAGCGAATTACTTATGAAGAAAGATGACAGTGTTTCTGGGCATTTTAGCTACGAAAAAGATGAAGGAGTGAATAGATAGAAGTTTATAAAATTATGAATGATGTGGAAAAGTTGCATGAAATGATTTTTTTTCTTTCTCCCCAGAATACTAGCATGTGTATTCACCCAACAAAAGTGATTAGAAGTAGATGTGGGACAGTATTTCTTCATACATTGCACCATGGAACTCACTGCCACAAGATGCAATTGTGGTAATTGTCTTGAATAGCCTTAAAACTGGACTAGACAAGTTCATGGATGATAGACCTAGCACAGACAATTAACATAGTACAGTGCCTCCATTCTGGTTCCTCCCTCCTTACATTACCAGTTCAGCATATTTATTTATGAGTAAAGGGATTATGGTAAAGCCATCACAGATCTCTAGTGCTTTTTCCCCTCAAGGAAAAAGGCCTTGTAAAAGGCTACCCAGAACTTCCCATTGCCCCAAGAAAGGAACCATGAATCAATGTGCCTGGCTCTGTGTCCTTGCATCCGCTAGTCTTTCTATTGAGAAAGTCCTTAAGTGCTCCATTCAGAACTCCTTGCAACAGAACATTGTGTTTGTGTGTATGGTGAATATATTAGGAATGTAGTTGATGTTCATTAGGAATATATAGTGGTGAATATATTAGGAACTGGACTAAAATACCCCAGTGTGTACTTCTTTTGTACTTGTAAAAAAACATAATTTTTAAATGCTGACAGTATGGACTGAAATGGAGTCAATGTCTTAAAGATGAACATTTCTGTGGCTAACCTACTTTGACAATCTGTGTGTATATATAAAATAAAAACCTGATGCACAGAGAAGAATAGCTGCTGAGATAGTTTAGACCTCTATTTTTACAGAATCGTGGTTCCAGAAAGCTTGAACACATTTAGAAGGATTATAATGCAAGCTCTATAGCTACCACAACAGGAGAGGCTGCGGAATCTAGCTCACACCTATGTTATTACTAGTAATGATGTAAATGTCAGAATTAGGGGGTGGGCCTGAAGTAAGTAAGTAGACTTCTACAAGGAGAACCACATAAATACAAAGGGTTTTTTAAAAGGGGGATTATATATTATTATTATTTTAAAAGCAATTATGAAGCTAGAATGCCAGCAGGGGGTTGGAGGCTATCCAGTGTTTTGCATGGAGTGTCACATCACATGTATGACTATCTGCCCACTGTTTTGCATGGAGTGTCACATGTATGACTATCTGCCCACTGGACAGAAGTCTTGGGTGTGTGCCTGGTGCAAGGAGCTCCCAGTTCTCAGGGAACAAGTTTGCTCCCTTGAGGCCAAGGTGGCAGACCTGGAGAAGCAGAGACAGTCAGGCGCACGGAGAAGACTTGTTAGATATGTCCCACTCTGAATATGGCAGCCCCGCTGCTGTCAGGGAGCATGAGGGTCAAGGGGAGACAGGGCACCATGCTGCAGATAAGGGGAATATGCTCTCAGAAGGGACCTCTTCTTCAGCTGGTGAATGGGCAGGGCTATTTTTGGGCAGGAACACACAAGAATGGAGTTCTGGCTGGCTTCAGAGTTGAGAATAGAAGAGGGCCAACTCTAAAAATCTAATTATGAAACATACAAAAATATACATGTATTTATTAAGCACAAATTAAAATAACAAATAAGGGCCCATTCATACCTCATATACAAATATAAAAATACAAAGGCTATGGTCAGAGTTGACCACGCCCACTACAGCCAAAACCTCTGCGTGTGTGGCTACAGAGAGAAGGCCTGGAGAGCGACCCCCCTTATGGCAACTCCAAGGCAGGTGGGCCAGGGGGAGCCCTAAAAGGATTGGGGAGGCATTTAAATGAGTGGTGGCAGTGGACCAGGTCTGCCAGGTGGAAGGCCTCCCATAAGAACAGGAGACCTGGCAGTCCTATTTGTCTCACTTGTTCTGTTATAAGAAAATGAAAGAATTGTGATGAAGGGGCTGGGAGTGAAAGTAGGGAATATTTCTGTATCCATAACCAACCTTTATACCTACAGTTCATACTGTGAAAAATGCAACCACTGGGATATAAAAGGAAATATAACCTTTATCCTTGTTTGTTCAAAATACAGAAAACTGCAGCATTTTACTGTAAAAAAAGTTCCTTATCTCTATGAGAAAATGCTTCTTCCAATTAATGCAATTCCTCCAAAACAATTAAAGGGAAGGGAAGGGAAGCATCCTTTCCTGAGTAAAATAAGAAACAGATGGAGGAGACAAAAAATGAGTATTTTTATAATCATGATTTGAAGAAAAAAATAGGTAACCTGGAAATAGCTATGGTAGATTACAAAACTAACATTTTTTTGAGTCCTGTAGCACCTTGAAGACCAACAACATTTTTCAAAGAATAAGCTTTGGTGAGTCAAAGTTCACTTTGTCTGATGCAAAATTACACAGCTAGACCACAAAACTAACATTTAAAAATAAACAAATAACAGTAAGAGCCCCAATGAACTGACCAGAAGTCTGCAAGGCAGAGAAGGTGATAAAGCAACCTCTAAAACTTGAAAAAAAATCTGTCTTTTGCATCTGTGGGGATGAAAGGTGACTATTAAAGACCTTAATTAATTTAAGATTGAATTTATAAAAGAGAACACCATTAAAGTTATTAATCCTGTGGTTGATATTGCAATGGTAGATAGTACTAGTCACCTGTACTGAAATGTCTTATTGCCAACCTTAAAAACAGGGAAGTTGTAATTTCCCTCCTCCACTTCTGCTGAAGCTTTCCCCCCTCTTTCTTTATAGTACAATAAATCCAGAGTAACAACAAATTTCTCACACAGGATGAAAATCTTCTGCTATGTACACTTCCTTTCTTCATCTCGCAAGTCATTTGTCCGAACTGTACATGTTCCCCCAGAATTAAGGCCTGCTGCATTGCCACACTGTTTTTCCTTCTGCAGTTGCTAAGCAACCTGGAAATAAGGAAGCCATTTTGAACCCAGTGGAGTTTCTTGGGGTTTTTTTTTTAAACACCCGGATTACAGGCAGTTGTTCAGCAAGACAAAACATAGATCTGGATCAGAAGGGTTTCTGATTTGTTTTAGATATTATATGCCTAAACATTCATTCTAACCTGACTGACTTTACTAACCCCGGTAAAGTGTACCTCCCTCACAATGCTAGGGCCCTGGGCAGAGGAGGCAGTGGATGATCCTGAATTAATTAACACAGAATAAAAGGGATTGATTTTTATATACGTGGAGTTACTTTGGCATAACCTACATTTAATAGAAACTTCTACTCGGTGTAGTATCACTTGTTTTTTATGCGCAAGTGGATATTCTATTTTACAGCATAAGCAGTGCTTTAAATATGTTTGAGATAATAAACACCTCTGAAGGAACAAATGCATAATTAAAAAGTTATAAATAACCCCCACAGGCAGTTCTAATTTTTATTTTCTCTCCTATGCCAACAGTGCTGTGGAGAGGATTTCATGCTGGGCTTATTGGGGGAAAGAGACATACAGAATATAAGATAAAATTCCATAGGTAACAGTGCTCAAAATGGCTTGCTATTGAGTAATGCCACAGTAGAAGATAGTATGAGTTAGGTGAGTCTTTGTAGGTTAAGGAGATGCTTTGTCAAAGACAACATTTTTGAAGAAAGATTGAAGGGACAGGAGGGAGTCTGGCTGGTGAACAGGGAGGCACCTGTTCAGGAAGAACATGAGGAAACTGACAGAAGCATGAGTGAGAGTAGGGAGGAAAGGATGCCATTAAGGAGAAGGAAGAGTAAAGAGGGAGAAGAAATATCAAGGCAAATGAGGAAGATGCAGCTGTTATCAGCACACAATTTCAAGGAGGAATGGCATTACTATCAAAAAAGGATAGAAATAGTGAGTGTGCAACCACTTAAAACTATATTCAGCACTGAGGCACATTTTATACTGATGTTTATACTGAACATCCTGGGGTGTGGAGAGGAAGGATCAAACTCCCTATATCCTGTAAAGAGCTTTTGCCTTCTCTCCAAAGCTACTGTAGCATCATAATGGATCAATACAGATCACTTTATATGCTTCACAGCATCAAAACCCTTATCATGTTGGACTATCTGCAGACACGTGCCTTGCTTAATCAGAAGGTGATCCAGACATTCTGTTTCCATGGCCTTAGGCTGAAGGAAAGTTCAAGAGTCACAAGAAAGGGTTATTGTTCCTGCTTGACCCATGGCATAAGGACATCATGGATTGCTTTCACTGTTGCAGGAAGAGGACTGTTAATGCTATTCACATCAATGAGATAGCCAAGGAATTGTCTGGGAGACATGTCACATGACGAGAGCTGGAATCTCCACCCCATCTCCCAGTCATATATACTCTTGAGGACTCACCCTTAAAAACTGCTTGGTTGTTCAGTGCAGTTCTGAGTGCTGGCGGGGGGAGGAGCTTTCACCTTCCCTCCCAGACCATTTTCCTTAGTGGAAATGGAAGTGGGGAAGTGTTTGCCCCTTGGGCTTCATGTGTCCTCCCTCACTTTTGCCTGAATGAGCTCAATAACACAGCTTAAGTATACTACACAGAGGCCCCTGCCATACGGCATGGGAAAAGGCGCTTGAAGGCGCGGCTTTTAAAAGCCGCGCCAACGTTGACACGGCGCGGGGGGATCCCACGGATCCCCCGGCCGCGCCGCCATTTCTCCCCGGCACGATCAGACGCCGGGGAATAAACACAGAGCTGACGGCAGGCCAGCCGAACTGCGCATGTCGGAGCATGCGCAGTTCAGCTGGGAGCCCGGGATGCGCCGGCACAAGGACGCGCCGGCGATCAGACTTCCGGGTTGAGGCGCACCAAGGAGATGAACCACCTCAGTAGGTGGTTCAACTTGATGCGCCTTATCGCATGGATGGGACAGTTTGGGGACGGAAGCACCACGCTTCCCAGATGTTGTGGTGTGATCACGGCCGTTTGAACCGCCCCCGAACTGTCCTGCTGCCGGCCCAAATTCCCTCGTGTGAACGGGACCAGAGTTATACCCGTCTAAATATAATGACTTCAGTAGGAGGATGTAACTCTGTACTGTAAGTCAGTGGTTCTCGGTAAGGATTGGGAACCCAAAAGTGGTTGCAAATTTTTCATGGGTGGATCATGACGCTAGGAGGGAAGAGGAGGAATGAGGTGGTCTGAAATAGGAGGCTTGAGAGAAAAACTGGGTTTGCCTCTTTGTAATGTGTAAAATGACCATGAAATAGAATGTGTTATTTAGTAAGATTATATATTTACAAATGGGGAACCTGAAAGGATGGGGGGGGCATCATATTGATCCCTCCACCACTATTTCCCCTTTCCCTTCCCTGAAAGTCCCCGTAGCCATTTCCCTTTTCCTGCTTCTTTCTTTGCTTTCCACCCAACAGCCAACCTACCTTTAGCTTTCCCTCCCTCTTCAGCAGCCTCTATTGGGGAAACCTGTTGCCCATTTGTGTGGTGCTAGCCACTAGGCCAGGCCCACTTGCATGGCAGGGAACTTGCAAGGACATGTCAGGGGGGAGTACCTCACCTTCCCCTTTATCCCCCTCCCTGCACTATTTCTTCTTTCCTCCTGCCAGTCCTCCCTTTATCCCCCTCCCCTCCTTCTCAGCGTCCACAAACCTACCTTTTATTTGCCCCCATTTTCAGTTATATTTATTATTCATTTACTTAATTTATATCCTGACTTTTTCCACAATGGGAACGCAAAGCAGCTCACATCATTATCCTTGCCTCCATTTTATCCTCACAATAACCCTGTGAGATAGGTTAGGCTGAGAATATGTGACTGGCCCAAGGTTAGCTTGTGACCTTCCAGATCAGACTAGTTATTCAAGCCTGGGTGTCCAAAATCCTAGCCTAAAGCTCTGAACACTACACCACACTGACAAGTGGCCAGGCCTGGGTAAGTCATGCAAGTCTGGTGGTAGCAAGTTGCCTAGTGGTGGCTGCCAGGCCTGGCCCCATAAGTCCTCTCTCAAAGGCCAAAACATCCCTGGAAAGGGCCCTGACCCTCCCCCTACCTTTTATTGACAAAAACCAAGCATGTAACACTGGCAATACTGTTGTAGTTGCCCATCAATGGCCATTGATGGCATCTGGGGGTTTTTTTAAGCTACATGAACTCCTTCTATCATTTGGGGGGGTGTTATTCCCCCAATGTTTGTTTTCTTTAAAAAAGATTTCAGATTTTTCTGCTTTCTTCAGGTTTGAAGAAAGGTTTCTTTTCTGTTTATAGCTCCCAACTCTGGATGTAAACTAATATGGATCTCCCAAATTTATTGGCAATGAAAAAACCATTGAAGATGGCCATTTCTTCGAACAATGAGTAATTTCTTTATTAAAGTGCACCCTTTCCTGAGGCTTCAGGGTAAAAAAAACCACCCCAAAACCAACAACTATGGCCCCGGTCACACGGAGCATTAGGCATGCTAGAGAGATGGAAGATAGGTGGATTTTCCAGGCGCGATCTCACCGCCACATCTGGGAAGCGTAGAGCTCCCGTGGCGCACCCAAGGCTTCCCACCGAAGATGCGGGGTAAAAAACTAGTACCTCAGAGGTACTAGTTTCCGGAAACCGCGGGGCAAGGGCGGGCGTCTGATCGCATTTCCGGTGGTAGTTCTGGCGCCCACCCATGTCCCCTCGCAAAAAGGTTTTTTTCCCCAAGTCTCCACAGATGCGCACAAGCACCCAACGGAGCATGCACACATTTCAGTTTTAAAAAAACACACAACCCCGTTTGCCGCGCTGCTCCGCTTCTTTGCGACGTCGTGTGATCGGCACCTCCCCCCTAACCATGGGAGCTCGACAGGACTTCAATCCGACACCTGATTGCGCAGTCACACGTTAGTTTGCTCCGGGGCAAACAGCCATGCCTCCCCCCCCCCTTGCATTTTCCTGCCCGTGTGACCGAGGCCCATATGCAGCTTTTGCAGCATGAGACTCTATTTCATTTTAATTTTCTGCATCTGAAAAGAAATGAAACAATCTGATTTTAGTTGATCCATCAGTTGTGTAGCTGGGCATATTCCATTCATTTCAGTGGGATCATGCAGGACAAAGTACTCACTTGGGCTCCTGGAGGAGAAATGCCAGTCATTTCAATAAGTAAATGCAAGGACTGGCGTCCTATATAGTGCAGCTCTGCAGTGTGTCCCCAAACTAAGCATGATGGAGGGGGGCTCTAGATATATTTCTTATTGTTTTTCTACCTCACATTACATATGCGCCTAGATTTTATTCCAAGAGAATAGCAATTATTAACTTTGGGGGAAGTCTTCTTATATCTTCAGGTACAAGATATAATTAATTCTGACATCAAGAGCTATATCATTATATTTACAAGTCTGAGGGAATTGAATTTAATAAAGGCTGTAGGCAAGCATCACTGTTCAGTTCTAGCAGGGCATTTGCACACAGTGGTACATCACAGATGGTAAATAGCACTAGTCTTTGGCCACTGATGCCACATTATATAAGTGCCTGGGTGCCATTTATGGGCAAACAAAAGCAACCAGGAAATACTTTTATCTTCATTAGAAGGAAGTGAAGGGGGAAAGGCAGGAGAAGGAGGGGAGAGATGAAATCTGGTTTCATAGAACTAGTAACAAATAAGACTGCTAAATCACAACTTGTGGTTCCTTTAAATATTCCACAATATTTTTTTCCATGGTCCTTTCTCCCACCAACTCATCCCCCACTTGTGTGGGGCAAGACCAGAAAGCTAGAGCAGGCACAAAGGGAAGAAAACAGCCCAGTACGAGGCACAGTGGCTTTCTCACTGCCCTTGGGAGAGGGACAGTTCATGATTTGACAATTGTTGGAGGCTCTGATGGAGATCATAGTGGGGTCACCAGCTCTTATTAAACATTTTGGTACCTTGGCAGGGAACGTGGGTAAACTGAGAGTGGGCTGACTGTGGGCATTGCTACTCAACTAAGATATATAACTTCTTTTTTTTAAAGGCTATGTCTTTTGCTTTTCTAGCAGGTGGCCTGAAAGCAATCAATAAAGTATTCCAGGCTTGAATTCTTTTCCTGAGTGGTTGTCAACCTTAGCTCAGAGAAAAATGGAATCACAATGCCAGTGGGTCACAAAGTACAAGTCACATGCAGACAATCCTCTGTGTGGCTTGCAGCTGCTAAGTGCAGGAAACAGGAGGACCTTTGCTGCTGCTATGATGACTGGAAATGAACATGAAAGAAAAAGGAAAGAAAACATTAGGACTGTAGTTCCCAGCTGCACTCCACCACTCAGGCCTTATAACAAACTTTTTAAAAAAATTATTACCCATTTGACTTGGGAAGCTTGGGAGGTTCCCACAAACGTATTATTATATACCTGAAGAGCATGATTATTTCCTTGACATTAAAGCCTGTTAAATATTCCAACTGGTGGTGTGCAGCTGAGGATCAGAGGAGAAGTGCCTGTGCATATTCTGCACTAGTTCCTTCAACCCTTTCCTGGGTGAGTGAAGATCTGATATTGGTGATCCTGCTCAAGGGTCTCCATGCTTCTGGGTGAGAGCAATTCTGATTCTGCATCTTTGAAGAATAATTAATAATAGTTTTAAATAATTCCATATAGAATTTTGTATGTATTCTTTATTACAATGTTTTTCAGACTTGATATAACATTAAAATGGTGGCTGACCCATATGGCCTTTCTGCAAATTGCCAAACTTAAGAATCGGTTGGGATCAATGCATTTGGAGGACAGGTAAAAGTTCCCTTGCTCGAAAGCCAGTCAAATCCAACTCTAGGGTTGCGGTGCTCATCTCCATTTCAAAGCTGAAGAGCCAGTGCTGTCCGAAGATGTTTCTGTGGTCATGTGGCCGGCATGACTAAACACCAAGGTGCACGGAACGCTGTTACCTTCCCACTGAAGTGGTACCTATTTATCTAATTGCAATTTCTTGCTTTCGAACTGCTATGTTGGCAGGAGCTGGAACTAGAGACGGGAGCTCACTCCATCATGCGGCACACTCGGGTCTTGAACTACCGACCCTCCACAGCCTGCAGTTCAGCGTCTTAACCCCTTGAGCCACTGCAGCTCTTGGAGAACAGGACAGGCTCTAAAAAATTGCCAAGCTCACAACCAGTGTGCAGGATCAAATTAGAGATTCACAAAGAGAAAACCACGCACATTTTCAAGTAAGGGGAGGAAATTAGTTACTCTGCAGTTGTGCTACAGCATCTGTGAAAATGCCCTCCATTTTGTTTTCAATTTGGTCACAAGATTATAAAAGCTCTCCAGAGCTTCTGCCAGAGGGCTCCTCCCCCATACAAATTGCCGCTCTGTGCAAAGTGAAGGATCAGCCAATTTTGCAGAGGTGCATGTGCACATCCACCCACCTTTTGCCAACAATCACACCTTGCAATGCCAGTGTCAGTGGGTTCTATCATGCATTTTGTACATTCAACATGTTTCCCCATATTATGAGATTGTGTGACTCCCAGTTTTCACAGTAACACAGCAGAGAATCCCCTAGTGCTTGGAAATATGGAAAATGGGGCTTTGCAGCTACTTGTCAGTTTCCGAAAAAGTCTGGTCAGTTTCAACAGTGGGGTTTCCCCCTTTGTCTGCACTCCTTTCTGTTCCCTTTCATTCAATGAACTAAAGCTAAAATGCATGCGCAAAACCTGAACCACAAGGATTTAAATGGAAGGTGCTTGTTGGATGCTACTGTGCAGCTCTGAAAGGGCAACTGTAATTTAAAAAAAAAAACACTTTGGATGCCACCCCCCAGACATCACAAGTGAAGTTCTACCCCAATTTAGAAGAGTACATTTTAAAAATTGTAGCTTCAGAATAATTACACCAGAAGAAAAAGAATGTTGCATAAGGAAGGCACAGGATCTGAAGTCAAGATTAAAGTCTTACTGTTCTGAAAATCTGCAGCAAGATGTGCATGCATAATAGGCCTTACAGAAGAAGATGACACTTTGTTGAGTTCTCACAGAGATGCTAACCCTTTGTCTCTGTTATACTGCTATAGATTGGAGTTAGGGATTCTCCCAATAGAATGTTCTCCATACAAAACAATTTCTAGCTTACATAAAAGCTAGCATAGCAGGGAAAAGTTAGTAATGAAAATATTTAATACACATATAAGGAGATGCAATGGTGTCACACAGGGGTCATTTCCTGCTGGAGCGTGGCAGAGTGGTGCTTTGGCAGTAAGGAGCCCGGGGTGCCCCCCACCGCCATTCCTGGCCCACCTGCAGGCCCCCCTGCCACCTGGGGGGATTTAAATGCCTTTCTTTCCCTTCCCCATCTGGGGAAGGGAGAGAAAGGCATTCTAAACATGCCTGGGTTCCCTGCCTGATTTTCTCTAGGTGCCCCGTAGCTGTGGGGCACCTGGAGAAGATCAGGCAGAGAATGCAGGCATGTCTGCCTCCCTGCCCTCCCCTCCCCTCCTCCAGGCAGCCCGCCACAGTGGGCTGCCCAGAGAAGGGGAGGGGAGGCAGGCAGACATGCTCCCTCTTTCCCCTGAGGCTCTTCACACCATGAAGTAGGAACAGTTTGATGAAATGTTGATGGAAACTGGCCCTGGATGAAGATCTGAAACAGTGTAAGTCAGCAACTATCATCAGCCTCAACATTTGTCTATGTCACAAATGGAACTTTTAAAGACTCTTCCTCACCAATCTTCATAATTACCATCATGTTTACAGTTTGCTGGAGGATTCGAGTATTTGTGGTTGTGAACTGTGCCAATCTTTGGCATTCTGGATTCTCCCAAATGTCACTGCTCTGTGGCTATCCTTATATGCACTTTATATATTTATGATTAGTTTATGATTGGCATGCAGTCCTTAGTGATTTACTTTTTTCATTTCTTAAAATGGTGGGAGTAATTGTTTTGTGAATATTGCTACAAGCACAATCGTGTAATTATTTACTAGACATCTCTTTCCGCAGGTCCTGATACATATATATTCCCTCAGACAAACACAGACCAATTTTTATATATTCAGTGGAGCAACTAGTTCTTTGTGTCTGTCAGTCAAGGTTTTCATAAACACTCCCTTGAATCTGAAGCAGAACAATAATGTTACCAGCCATAGACTATATCCATCAAAGCATAAAACACTTCTCAGCCTAAATATGCTGCATAGCAATAAATGGTTTGCACAATTTCTGGTGAAGAACAGCTGTGTGTAAACACACACACACATAAATACAAAACATACATTTTATACATTTTTATGCTCTGATATTTCCTTTCTACAGACAGCAAGTGAAGGCTTAGTGATAAGGATTTGCCCTTATTTACACTCGAGCTTTTGTGTTATGGTAAGAGATATGGTCAAAGGATTTTGTGCATTTTGTGCAGTCTGACTCTTGCAGGAGAGCCATCAAAATGAAATATCTTAATGCAGATGGTGTGTTAGAAAGAAGAATACAAACAAGCGGTCCTTTTGGTACATTGCCAGTTTCTGTGAGGAAACATTTCATGCTGTGAAAATGTCTATTAATAATGTGGTTGCCTGAGAGCCAGATGCCAAGTGCCCAAAGTACAAAAAGGTGCCAATGCTATATTTAGGAGAGGGATGTTGATTGGTAAAGGAAGGCAAGTTTCCTTAATGTCCCAACCCTACAAGCTGCAGCAGTGCGGTGACTTGTCAGCCCTGTGCGGTGCGGTGACTTGTCAGCCCTGATGTCCTACACTGCCCCAGCCATCACTGAAGTTCCACCCCTTCTTCCTCTTTTCTGCAACATGGTTGTACAGCACAAAGGCCTTTGGTGGGGCTGGGGTTGCAATAAGCAACAAAGCATCATTTTATCATCCCAGGCACCATTTGAGAAGGTCTGCATCATTCTGTCGACACACCCCTGGAAGATGAACCTACTGTCTGAGCATTATCTAAGAGGAATTTATCTCCTTCACAAAACTGGGTTGGGTTGTTTTTATTTATTGTTTCTCTAAATGCCTTTACCATTTACAATGGCTGAGAAATTTTGCATTAATATTCCATGAGTCCCTTTCAGTGAACACATCAATATGGAACTTGGCCTCCTGATCACTGTCTCTGCTCCCTGCCTCCACACATGCAGCTGAAGAGCTTGATAGAACCAACAAGACAAGCTGTTATCTGCACAGACTCTTTCTGTGCCATTGGCAGTGTGGAAAAAGATTTGTCAGACAAACATGTAGCAACCAGGAAGAAAGACAACATGCACAATCCTGATTCTTCCCCCGCCTCCATACATTTACTGAATAAACTATGGCAAGATGTCCTATTGGACTCTCATTGTTTTCCATACAACATGACTATTCTATATTGCCAGCTCCATAATTATCAAATGTATCCCAAACCTTCAAAGTTTTATATCATCTTCATTCTCTCTTTTCAGTTTAATAATGTACCTCAATCCTGCAGATGTGGAATGGTATAGATATTGAAAGCTATTGGAAGCTTAAGCAGGTTCGGTACTTGGAGGAGACACCACTAACAAAGACTTTGCAGAGGAAGGCAATGGCAAACCACCACTTCTTAATCACTTGCTTTGGAAACCAAATGGGGTCATGGTTGCCATAAGACGGCTGTGACTTGACAGCACTTTACACACACTCACTTCTATTTTGAATATGGCACAAACTCCAAAATGCAATGGAGCAGAATACTGTTTCTTTGAAGAAACCTCACTGGACTTCTCTACAGATACTCTTTGAAATGTGTACTGTAGCCTCAGAGGGAGACCTAGCAGTAGATGATTGCCTCATTCTGCTCAGTCTTATTTCTATTGACACCTAGTCCAGATTTCTAAGATATCCAGGATAGATTGGCGCAATAGATACAATTTATGCAAGTTGTCTGCATAGCTGTCCCCCAACTATTTATTAGTTATTAATGAATATCATGAGGAAGAAGATGCTTAGGTGCTTTTTGTTGCTCACTTGTACAGGCAGTAATTATGGAAGAAAGTGTGATGTAAAGCCTTGGGCTTTTCCTGAGATATGCTGTCAATAACTGCCCATTTATGAGATGTGCTTGCTGTAACTCACAAGAGTACATATAACCTATTTGATGATATATTGTTTCAGTTACTGAGGAAGTTCTTTGAAACGGAGTTCTTAATATCCAGATTCTTTGTATATTATTCTTCATATATCTTCACATCAAGAGGAAACTTTTCTACTTGATTGTGCTTATATGGTTGTATTTGTATCAATATTTTGGTTATTATTGAACTCGTGTTAGTGCCTTTTTCACACAGATTACTATTCCCTGGCAAACCTAACCATTGCAGATGCTCTGAAATCACATTCTTTCTAACTTCTGTTGTAGTCTGCATTTTTTGTCCAAGGCAAGTGACAGTGAGAATAGGTGAAAGAAGGTCAAGGTTACCCATGGGAGGTTTCCCACCACACTAGACATTTGGGACTTTGTGGACTTTATACTTAAAACCAGTGGGATGTTGGCTGGGTTGAGGTGTTGGCTGCAGAAGGAGTTATCTGGAATTTTATGTATTGATTGCCTCCAACTATATAAATGCTGATGGAAGAAAAGACTATTTAATTCACAACTATTGAAATGGTAATGTCTCAGCTCCTGCCCATTCCCTTTTGTCCTTGTCTCTTCTTATGGCTTTGATGAAGCTGTTTTCTTCCAAACTGTGCAATTTCCTTTTTTTAGTTTACACATAATGTGTCCTCAGTTCTTTGAAATGCATATTATCCCCTCACCTTGTTATTTTATGTTATTTTATGTTTTAGTAAAGGTAAAAAGGTAAAGGTTCCCTTGCTCGAAAGCCAGTCGAATCCGACTCTAGGGTTGCGGTGCTCATCTCCGTTTCAAAGCCGAAGAGCCAGCGCTGTCCGAAGACGTTTCCGTGGTCATGTGGCCGGCATGACTAAACACCAAGGCGCACGGAACGCTGTTACCTTCCCACCGAAGTAGTACCTATTTATCTACTTGCATTTTCTTGCTTTCGAACTGCTAGGTTGGCAGGAGCTGGAACTAGAGACAGGAGCTCACCCTGTCTTGCGGCACCCGGGTCTTGAACCGCTGAACTACTGACCTTCCACAGCCTGCAGTTCAGCGTCTTAACCACTTGAGCCACCGCAGCTCCCCTATTTTATGTTTTACATCTTCTCAAATATCTTATGTATAGATGAGAAAGATGGGCTATGAAGAAAGCTGTCATAAAAGAAATTGATTCTTTCTTTGAAATGCGATGTTGGAGGAGAGTTTTTTGGATAACATGGGCCACCAAAAAGAAAAATAAAGAGGTTCAAGATCAAATTAAGCCTGAACTGGATACCATGGGCCACTAAAAAGACAATAAAGGGGTTCAAGTTCAAATTAAGCCTGAACTCTTCTTAGAAGCTAAAATGACTAAATTGAAACTATTGTATTTTAATCACATCAGAAGACTTACTGGGAAAGAAATTACTGCTAGGAAAAGCCAAAGGCAGTATGAAAAGAGGAAAACTGTAAATGTACTTCCGGTGTGCTTCTTGTTGACAGTGCTGGTTTGTTGCTCTATTCTCAGCTTACTGCTTTACATTTGAATCTAAGGAATTAAAGAGCTCCATAAAACCAGCTGTACTGTGATCTGCCGCAATTCATGGGGGACATACACACATAGAGGCAGAAAATCTAAAATCAAAATTGCCTCTTGCGATACAGACAGTTAAAATTTAGCTTTAAATAGCTAACAATAAATAGCTAACAAAGGCACAGACAGGATAAATACAATTGTTATCATCTGCCAAAGATGTGAATAATTTTCAAAGAAGTTATTTCTGAATAATTGGCTGGTAAAATATATTGAAACCAATTTGAAAATTTAAAAGAGGGAGAATCAGTTGGGAGATCAAATTCCTGTGAACATGATGACAAGGTACAGCTGCTTGAAACAGCTAAAAGCAGATGTGTGTTTGGGTGACACCACAATGTAGAGAGGACTGAGTACATAGACTTTAATCAAACACTCTTCAGCCTCAGTGCTGGGCTATTCTCAGCTTTACTTTGTAGGAATTGTATGAGAACAAATTATGAACTGTAAAGTACTCTGTATGCTGGAAATGCTATAAAAATGAATAAGATATGTTTCAGATTCTTTCTTTAATATGATGTCACCAGCTTGCTATCTAGACCACCTATAATCTTTGATATGTTTGTGTTCACAACATCACTATTACAGGATAGTGTGCATACTGAATCACAGAAATAGCCTGGGCTATCCACATCAGGGTATTAATCTGTGTGGGCCAGAGAACAGGATCACACCCAGGGTGGGACCAATGGGTGTACCCACCTAGAGCACTGCTTGCAACAGGACCTCAATTCCTGTCCTGCATTGTCTTCATTCTGGTCACTGCCCCCATCTGGAATGCACTTATCACCGGCTTATTCAGTCTCTGATGAATTTACTGCCCTCTTTGCAGCTAGCATAAGAGGGAAGTGGTGACCCCCAATAAGGTTCCCATTCCTGAGTTACCTGGTAGTTTCCTCTGCCAAGGAGATGCCCTTTGAGGACTTGGTGGGGGCTTGGCACAGGGGGAATGCATACCAAATGTGGGAGGAAAGCAGTCAGACAATGACAGAATGTCAGAAGCAGGGTGTGTGGAGATGGAGAGACCACTGAAGCAGACACAAAGGAGCCCCAAAGTGCAGGAGATCTTCCTTAGCTACCAGGCCAGTTTCAAAAAGAGCTGCTATGAACCTGGTAGAAGACAGGTTTCACAAGTGACAATGCTGTGAACTGCTTCAGCCATCAGCAGGTGAAGCCTTAGATCTCTGCACTTGGCTGTGTTCAGTCTTGGGGAGCTGCCAAATGGTGAGCAGTAGCACCAGGTCTGTGTGGGAGGGGAGAGGTCTGGGGGCTACTAAGAAGTGGTTGCGGATCTGTATAAGAGGTTGCTGGGTGGTAGTGAGAGGTCTGTGGGGGGGGGTTGGCAACAGGAAGTTAGATCATGATTGGCATATTATTATTTTTTGTAAAGGAACACATGGGGAAGGGAGGAAGAGAAAACAGACATGCTGGGAAGGCTCAAGTGAAGGAGAAATAAGGGGGGATGAGAACGCAGAAACAACAATGTGAAGATTGTAGAGAGGAAGAGAGAAAGTGGTGGTGTTGGGAAGGGAAGGGGAAAACAGCAACTGCAGCTGAAGCACTGAGGAGAAGGAGAAAGCAGGCAAGAGCAAGAAGAGAGGAAGGTGGCTAGTGGGGGTAGAATTTGTGGTTCTTTGTGGTTCTCCTGTTTTATATACATAATATGGATTAGCTAAAATCCTGGGGGAAATTACAGAAGAAATAATTCTTTTAAAATCCTTTTTTCCTCTATCTATCTTTAAGAAATTGTAAAGGGGCTATGCTACAGTGGTATGGCACCTGCTTTGTATGAAGAAGATACCAGGTTTGGTCATTAGCATTTCCAATTAGAAGAATCAGGTAAAAAGCATTTGAAAGATCTCCACCTAAGAAACCGGAGAGCTGCTGCCAGTCTGAGCAGACAATGCTGACTTTGGCCCAATCTGCATTTAGCATTTGCTCAGTTGTTTTACCAAACCCACACTGGAATAGAAAAAGATGCAGTTCGAAACTGCATTCAACTACGCAGGGCCAACACCGTACTGACTGCAGAGTCACCCCCCCCCCCCAATGGTGATAAAACAGCCATAAATCTATGCAGACAGCCACCATAAAACCAGAGATCAAACAAAGTGAAAGCAGCATGCAGTCTGGACACTGCCATAAAATGCGACACTCAATCACAGTGAAAGTGGCATGCAATGTAGACGGGAATTCCTGTTCCAGTGTGGGTTTGGTATGACAGCAGAGCAAATGCTAGATGCAGACTGGGCCTTTGATAGACCAATGGCCTGATTCAGTATAAGGTGTGAACATGTGTGTTCAGATCTGTTGAACAGAAATCCTCATTTTCCCATTTTATTTCCTGACCCATGGAGCTGTTGCTGGCTCCAGGGGGACAGATGTACAAACTCTGGTGAGACTTCCCATGAGACATCCATTGCAGCTAGCAACTTGATGGAGATGCCTCATTTCACTGTTCAGGGAGAGACGGAAGGCAACCCCCTGGCAACAGTGTGGCCAGGCAATGGGCTATTGGGGCACAGCTGCTTGGCATGGGGTGTGCTGCCAGAGATGTCCAGGGCAGGCTAGGAGACTGGTGAGGCCAGTGAGGGCAGGGGGTCTTTGGGCTGGCCAAATGCACAGCCCTGGCCAAAGCTTAGACAGGGCAGCCTGAAGGGAAATAAGGCTGGAGTGAGGAAGCAGCGAGAAAGAGGAAATCTGGAGGGGGGTACAGGGGGGAGTGAGAAAAATGCCTCCCAGACACAGCTGGGGAAGAAATTCGGTATCCCAGATAAATGAATAAAGCTTTGTGACTCAGCAGTATTTGTGTCTCTGTGTTAATTTGTACTATCAGTTCCTGGCTTTTTATGACAGATCACAAGCCCCTTTGCAAGCTTTTTGTGGCCATCTGCATTGCCTCACCCTACACTGGGGGCCATCCCTTCTACACAAGCATTCTGAACATTACCTTCTTTCTGAAGAGGTATTTCCTTAACTATACAGAATGTTATTCTTAGGCAGGGCTATTTTGGGGCAGGAACTATTGAGGCAGACTCAGCACGGTTTCTGTAAGGGAAGATCTTGTCTCACTAACCTGTTAGTGTTCTTTGAGGGGGTGAACAAACATGTGGACAAGGGGGAGCCAATAGATATTATTTACCTTGACTTCCAGAAAGCTTTTGATAAAGTTTCTCATCAAAGGCTCCTAAGTAAGCTCAAAAATCATGGGATAGAAGGACAAGTCCTTTTATGGATCAAAAACTGGCTAGTTCATAGAAAACAGAGAGTGAGTGTAGGTGGGCAATTTTCTCAGTGGAGGGTGGTAAGCAGTGGGGTACCGCAGGGATCAGTACTTGGTCCACTGCTTTTTAACTTGTTCATTAATGATTTGGAGATGGGAGTAAGCAGTGAAGTGGCTAAATTTGCGGATGATACAAAGTTGTTCAGGGTGGTGAAAACCAGTGAGGATTGTGAGGCACTCCAAGGGGATCTGTCAAGGATGGGCGAGTGGGCGTCAACATGGCAAATGGGGTTCAATGTGGCCAAGTGCAAGGTGATGCACATTGGAGCCAAAAATCCTAAATATAAATACACATTGATGGGGTCTGAACTGGCAGAGACTGAGCAAGAGAGAGATCTTGGAGTTGTAGTGGATAACTCACTGAAAATGTCGAGACAGTGTGTGACTGCAATAAAGAAGGCCAATGCTATGCTGGGGATTATTAGGAAGGGTATTGAAAACAGATCAGCCAATATAATAATGCCCCTATATAAATCAATGGTGAGACCTCATTTGGAATACTGTGTGCAGTTCTGGGCACCACACCTTAAAAAGGATATTATAGCTTTGGAAAAAGTGCAGAAAAGGGCAACTCGAATGATAAAAGGGTTGGAACACTTTCCCTATGAGGAAAGGTTAAAGCGCTTAGGGCTCTTTAGCTTGGAGAAAAGACGACTGAGGGGTGACATGATCGAGGTTTATAAGATTATGCATGGGAAAGAGCAGGTAAAGAAAGAGGTACTTTTCTCCCTTTCTCACAATACAAGAACTCGTGGGCACTCCATGAAACTGCAGAGCGGTCGGGTTAGAACGGATAAAAGGAAGTACTTCTTCACCCAAAGAGTGATTAACACATGGAATTCACTGCCACAGGAAGTGGTGGGTGCTACAAGCATGGACGGCTTCAAAAGGGAATTAGATAAGCATATGGAGCAGAGGTCCATCAGTGGCTATTAGCCACAAGGTATAGCTAGGGGCTCTGGGGCAAGTGATGCTCTGTCTTCTTGGTGCTTGGGGGGGGGGTCAACAGTGGGAGGGCTTCTAATGTCCTGGCCCCACTGCTGGACCTCCTGATGGCACTGGTATTTCTGGCCACTGTGTGACACAGAGTGTTGGACTGGATGGGCCTTTGGCCTGATCCAACATTGGCGTCTCTTATGTTCTTATGTTCTTAACGCACAGGAATGGAGTTCCGGCTGGCTCCTGAGTTGGCCACACCCAGCAGGAACTTATTAGCATAATAGGCCACACCCAACAGCAGAAACTCATTAGGATTGGCTACAGTAGGTGTGTGTGGCCTAACATGCAAAGGAGTCCCTGCTACAAAAAAAAGGCCCTGGGTTTTGACAACAAACAAGGTAAACAGAATAAGAAACAAAAGGTGGGTGTGGCTGGATGACCACACTTCTGGCAACATGGGGCTGCGGCCTAATATGCTAATGAGTTTCAGCTGTTGGGTGTGGCC
>NW_015175975.1:176745-250188 GCF_001447785.1 Gekko japonicus
TCCTGCTGGGCTTTTTCTACAAAAAAAGCCCAGTTCTTAGGCATCTCTTCTAGAATGATCTACAACTCTCTCTTAGCTAGAAAAGTAGCTAGGCTTATTTCTTCCCTTTCCTGTGCAGTTTGTTAGTTCCTTAAATAATGCTTTTATCACTCTTCAATCAGTTCAGTTGGGCTTTTTCTACAAAAAAAGCCCAGTTCTTAGGCATCTCTTCTAGAATGATCTACAACTCTCTCTTAGCTAGAAAAGTAGCTAGGCTTATTTCTTCCCTTTCCTGTGCAGTTTGTTAGTTCCTTAAATAATGCTTTTATCACTCTTCAATCAGTTCAGTGTCCTGACTACTGCACAGGCACTCCACCAACAGCTACCATATAAAAAGTAAATAACATGAGGACAGACACAGGACTTCCACCACCTCACTTAGTTTGACCTCAGTCTCAAGACAAGGGGTAATAATCTGCTCTGTTAAGATTTATTTAAGGAAGCTGGAATACAATATTGAACATAAGAACATAAGAGATGCCAATGTTGGATCAGGCCAAAGGCCCATCCAGTCCAGCACTCTGTGTCACATAGTGGCCAAAAATACCAGGTGCCATCAGGAGGTCCACCAGTGGGGCCAGGACATTAGAAGCCCTCCCACTGTTGACCCCCCCAAGCACCAAGAAGACAGGGCATCACTTGCCCCAGAGCCCCTATCTAATAGCCACTGATGCACCTCTGCTCCATATGCTTTTCTAATTCCCTTTTGAAGCCGTTCATGCTTGTAGCCGCCACCACTTCCTGTGGCAGTGAATTCCATGGGTTAATCACTCTTTGGGTGAAGAAGTGTCTGCGGGCTCTGAGATCTTCAGGGGGACAGGACCGTGGGAGTACGCCAGGATGACAACTTCATCAGAAAACAGAATCAGGCTTTCTCTCAGTGATGGGTCTCAGGAGCTTTCTCTCTCTCCTACACAGCCATGGGAGGTCGATTATTGAGTTACGAGTTAAATTCACTCTCTCTGTCATCATCTGACCTCGCTATCATTCCTCCTCGAGTCCACCTGTAATTCTTGTATTTCTTTTACATTGAAGTCATCTTCCCCGCGTGGTCCCACCACTCACTTCTTAAAGTAACCCCACCATTCATCTATCCCTCGGGATCCTGCCCTCAGAACTGCTAGACTGCCAACCAGTCTCCTTCCGATCGGGACCTTGTCTAGTACCCCAGCGTGTGCCTCTCCCTTGTCTCCCTCCTTTCAGGGAGGGGCTCCCCCTTTTCGGATGTCTGGCCAATGTTCCTGCGCTTCCTGGAAATGGTCGTTGGCTTCCTCCTCTGACCCCTCTCTGACTGAGGGGGATTGCTCCTGCATAGTCGGGAGGTCTCTGGCATCGCCCTCCCGACAGAAGTACTTCCTTTTATCTGTTCTAACCTCTCTCCTCCTTCCTCATGCTGTACAGGCAGGCCTGTAGCTACTGCAGGGCTCATCAGGCCCACCCCCCCTGCAGTTTTACCCTCCCCCCGCCATTGCTGCCCTCAGCCCAGCAACTGGTGACTCTGCACCGCCTGCTGCTGCCCCAGCCTTCCTTGCTGTTTCCGCCCCAGCCTTCCTTGCTGCTGCCAGGAAGTCAAAGGGGAGGACTGCTAAGTGGGGACACCTGCCACATGCTGTGCCTCCCTCCTGGGAGCCTGCCTGCCTCCCTCCCTGCCACGTCCAGCCAGGCTCCTGCGAGGAGGAGGCACCTCAGCCTAAGCACCTGGATCAGAAGCCGGCTCCATGAACTCCCCAGCTCGCCTGTTGACAATGGGGGCACTCATCTAAGCCCCCGCAAGCATGGGCATGCCAGGCATGGCTCTCTCCCCCTTCCACCTTCTCTCCGGGCGGGCCACTGTCTTCAACGAGCTCCATGGGACTTCATGTCAGAGCCCCTGGCCAGGGCTCCTTCCTGACCGGGTCCAGCAAACTCCAGAGCCAAGCGACATGGGGACTCCCTCCCTCCGGGCCCACGCTCAGAAGCGCTCTCCTTCCTTGACCCCGCAGCAATGGTGGAGGTGACCACCACGGTGCTATGAGTCTCATGGGCACTGAAAGAGATGTAGTCCAGGGCCTAAATATCACCACACCATAAGGCCCCCCGAGCAAAACATTGACCCCCTGAGCAAAAAGTTGTTAGCTATGGGGCTGAATAGTTTTTGATACAGCATTTTGCCATTTTGAGATTTTCAGTTTTTATTTTAAGCTATAATCTTCTGTGTTTTGTGCACTGGTGTGAAAATCCCCACTAGAGAAGGCTGATACCTTTTCATATGAACCACCCAACTATCAGTACTGGGAAGCTGGCTTTTAGACTGCAAAGCTTGCTCTTACCTTGCTGTTATAGTTGTGTGGGTCTGTGAGCTTCAGTCTGCCTAATCACAGCATATTGGAAGAAAAGCCGCATACCAGCCATTGGTCCCATCATACGTTCCCTCTTCTTCAGGTAAAAGGAATGTTAAAAGACCACTTGATCCGAATGGCTGCCTGTGACACTACTGCCTTCCCACTCTTTAGTTTTTGTGCCTGAGCAAAGCAGGATTGTCAGATAAGAGGAAATGAAGCCCTGCCATGGCCTTGTAGATTCTCTCGTGGATGAGATCTATTTGTTGAATTGCAGAATGCTTCGCATGCTAGCAGCAAGGCCTTATGTTTGCCTGGTGCTCTGTCTCCATGAATGACTTTTGACCTTCTCTAATCAGGTACAAAACAGTCAGGTAGAATGACTTCAGAGGTGCACCAGTCCCTGAGAAAATGTCTCCCTTAACGAGCTAATGCTGGATGCTGAGGCTTGACATTTGTGACTATAGAAGAAAAGAAACTTTTGTAATCAGTCTAACATAAATCGGATTTCAGTTAAAGGTAGCTGTTCAACCCAAATCCCCATATCATTTGGCTGTGTTCAACCCAAATAGAAGGAGAGGGGGAGGATGGTGGTGGCTAGAACTTTGACGGCTGGCAGACAGAAATAGCACAAATTAGCCTGTCTGGATCAATTCAGGATACAAAGTCATTCCTCGTTAATACTGGGAGCAGCAAAGTAGCCAGAACAGTTTTACCTCCTTTCCCCATTTTTCCTTAGGAAAGTTAAGAGGAAAGAGGGACATCTGTAACTGTAATGAGAGTATGTATTTTAAAAAAGAACTTTTTGAGTTTCTAGAGGACAAAGATGGAACAATTGTCTATAGCTATGTCTAAAACAGGGCCACTGTTCCATCTAAGCTGAGCTAATGTGAGCTCACTCAAAGTTTTTTATACTCCGGCTCGCACATTTTTCTCTTAGCTCAGGAAGGATGACTCCAGAACAAACTACTTTGTGCAGTGGCCAAAGAGCTCCCTCACAACTTTAATGTCAGTAGCTTTTTGTTCACAAGACTCCACAGCATAGAGGGAGCATTGGTCAGGGCTCTTATTCCTCACAGCCTCTCCACTCATGCTGGGTGGTGGGCAGAGCTGATGGGCACCTCAGCTGAGGGCTCACACATTTACAACCTGCATGCCACCCCTCTTTTTTGGTTCCCCCCTCTCATGTAGGGGGGCATCCCAGGAAGGTCTGCTGCAGATTTTATGCCTCTAGCTTGCACAGGATCAGTTCTATACACTCCTGAACCCACACCTGACATCTCCCCCAAGTGTACTTTCCTGGGGGCACCTTCTTAGTGGGGCTGTAACTCAGACCCACCCCCCAAGTCCAATATGCACATAACTTGGAGGGCATGTAGGGGTCATCCTGGGGTGCTCTGCTGTGAGTTTGATGCCTCTAGCTCACACAGGGTCCATTCCGTACACTCCTGAACCCATGCTTGATGTCTCCCCCAAAAGCACTTTCCTTGGGGCACCTTCTTTGGGGGGCTGTAACTCAGACACCCAAGTCCAATCTGCACATAACTTGGAAGGCATGTAGGGGGGCATCACATGGAAATCCACTGTGAGTTTGATGCCTCTAGCTCATACAGGGTCCATTCTGTACACTCCAGATCCTGCACCTGACGTCTCCCCCAAAAGCAGTTTCCTAGAGACACCTTATTTGGGGGGCTGTAACTCAGACTCCCTAAGCTCAATCTTCACCAAACTTAGTGGGCAGGTAGAGAAGAGTCATCTGGAGATCCCCTGTGATTTTGGAGTTTCTATTACTCCAGGGGGGTTGGTCCATGGGTCACCCCGAACCCAGAACCAAACCACCTTTTTTCAGTCCATCCCCATCCCTCGTTGTAAGGGAACAAAGCAGATGAAGCTCCTTGTACCAGTGGATATCTGGCTCCCACCTGTTATTTCATGACACTACTGATTTTTTCTGTACATTTTTCATAAGAATCCTAGCAACCATTATCCCATATTACTCATAATATTCATTTTTCTCAGCTCACTTCTGATAATGAGATCAGAGACATATACCAGAATACTCATCAAGCAGATCAAACAGAATTTCTAATGATGATTAAATTCTGTACCATCATCTAGGTTCACTCATGATAAAAAAATATCCATTCAAGCCTCATACATTAATTCATTCCAATTCAAAATTGACTGAGCATACTTCTCTTCACAAACTATGGAATCCATTCATGGGCTACTTTGAGCCCCTGAACAAAGCAGTCAGAGGGGATTGTAGAATAATTCACTACCACTGAAATCTGGGCCAAGGTGGTGTACTTTTTTTCACCACACATACATTTTTTTCCTGTCCTCCCCTTCTAAGGGCACAGGAAAGGTCCAAATTGCTAGATGCAGAGTGCTGACTTATACCTGTTTTGCAACCAGGCCAGCCTAACACATTTTGACCTTTATAAAAAAAACCTAAATCAAAAAAAGAAACTTAATAAAAGTAGCTGTGCACATCCCTAAAACCTGTGGTATTACCATGTCTGGTTGGAAGGACACGGGTACCTAAGATGTGTATGTGTGAATGGGTCCTACATTCCAGTTTGGTCCCAGCTTTGCGGTAGGATTGTCTGAGGGCTGAACTAGATGCTACACTGTTTGCTGGATCTACCCCAGGTCCGCTCTGGGGTTCTGTCAAAGGTGCAATGGCCCGGTGAGCCACAATTTGCCCTGTTGGGGAAACTTATATGTACTTATTGTCCTTAGGGTTGCCATTCCCTCAATGGCGGTGGGGGTTTACCCACTTTCGGGGGGCCCAATCTGCCACCCCTGAGCCAGCTGGTGGGGGAACCCCACCCCCCAAAAGCCCCATCTGCACCAATGTGCCCAGTGCAATGACATCACCCAGAGGTGACATCATCGCACAGGGCACGTTGTGGGGGACACACACTATTATCTCCTCATAATGTGCCCTGTGAGATGACATCACTTCTGGGTGATGTCATCGCGGTGTGCACACTTTGCACGTGCACTGAAAACTCCAGGGACCAAAAAGGGAGCCCCCCACCAGCAGCCAGGTAAGACCTGGCAGCCCTAATTGTCTTGCTCTCTGCAGTCAGGTTGCTGTTACAGGAGTATTACACCCTTTGCCCTGTGGCTGGCCAAGCTCTGAAGAACTGGAACTGGCGATGCAAAGCCTGCTCCCAGTGGACTGCTTGATCCAGCAAGGCGGTCCTCCCAGGCCACAGCTTAAGTGGGCTGGAAGATAATTGGTCTGAGCTGCACAGCTGGCAGGTGCTGGAGCTTCAGAGGCTGCGTTCTAAGAGCACTGCTCAAGATGCACAGTGGAGTTGTGCATAACCAGTCCTCTATCTGCACAAAATATAGAGGAAGTCCACAACGTATCAATGCATACTAGGCTTGAAAGGTAGGCCTGAGTATAGCAGGGCGCCCCACTCAGGGTACACAGCAATACAGAGCAGGCAGAGAAAAATTTGAGGGCAGATGCTTGAATTGAAACAAAAGATTCCTTTCTCTGTTCTTGGGAAAAGGGAAGGAGTATCAAAATTATTTAATACACTTGATCTTAGATTATTTTTATATGATACCTTTTTAACTTATTTTTATTTTGCGTTCTTAGTTTTATTCTTTGTATTATAAACTGGCAAAAGCCGTTAAACTTTGATTGATTGAGGTATGCCTCCCGATTGGTTAGGAGTATGAAGGAGGCAGGTGACCCTGGGTCCTGGGAATACTTCTTAATAAGGTATGGGTAGGTGGTTTCTAGGTAGGAAAGAAGTGTGTTGGAGGCAGTTACCTCAGTGATTTGTGATGGGAATTCAAAGTGATCTGATATGGATCAGTCTGAATGAACAACCTTTCAGAAGGTATTTAGTAAGTATGTATACAGATAATTGTCGGCAGGTATATTAACACAGCAGAATCCTATGTACCTTGATATACTTTGCACAATCCTGTTGAATGATGTAGCCCAGAGATCGAGTTTTTGGCCCCGTTCACACGGAGCATTTGCCGCGCTAAAGATATGGATGAGAGGCGGATTTTCCGGGCGCGATCACACCGCAACATCTGGGAAGTGTAGTGCACCCGTGGCTAACCCGTGGCTTCGTGCCGAAGATACAGAGTAAAAAACTAGTACTTACGATGTACTAGTTTCCGGAAAACGCGGGGCAAGGGCGGGCATCTGATCACGCCCCGTCCTAGTCCCGTCGCAAACCGGTTAGTTGGGGTTCTTTAAAGTCTGCACAGGATGTGCACAAACGATCATGCGCATGTTCACCTTTTGGTGAGAAAAAATATATTCCCGTTTACCATGGAAACAGCGCCTAACGATTGCTGGTGTGATCATGCCGCGCCACTTCTTTGCTGCGCTGCAGGATAGCCGTGTGATCGGCACCTCACGCCCTAACCACGGGACCTCGACGAGACGTGTGATCGGGCAGCCGCACGTTATTTTGCTCCAGGGCAAACAGCCACGGTTCCCCCCACCGCATTTTCCGGCCCATGTGACCGGCGCCATAGTTTCGTATGATGAGATTCTGCAAGATTATACCCAAACTTGTACTTTCTCTAGCAACTTAGTGTTGCAGATGATTTGTGAAACTCAGTTTTTGGATCTCATGTGACTGGTAGAGAAGAGTTGGTCTTTGTTTTCAAAATAACAGGAAGAAGGAGAGAAAGGCCAGCAAAATGGAGGCCTACTAAATGGATTCTGCCTAAGTGACTCCCTGGCTAAATTCTACAGTTCCTTCCAGGTCTACAACTGAATTCTGTGCTTCCAAGACATCTTCATTGTACTTGTCTCTATAACTAGAACAAAGTAATTGCTCTCATCACCATCTTCAACATCCACTCTAATCACTCCACAGTAAGACCACTGTACTAATTTGGCATTCCATACACTGATATCAGTGCCTATCTAAAACTAACACCATTGATGATTCTTCCATCCCCCTCAGTTCTTCTTCTAAGGAGATTTAGAAATAGAAGCACAAAGATATTATTTGAATCTCCTTGATACAAGTTACACCATTTGTATTGCACGGCATTTTTCACAGCTCTGCTCAGAGCCTCCTCCATTATTTCCACTGCTGGGTGGGTAATTAAAAGCATCTGAAAAGAGCAGAACACAGACTCTGTTCCTCCTCCAAGCTCTTGAGAGTGTTCTGCTGTCAGAGGGAGGGGTGGCTAGCAGATGTTTACATGCCAGCACACTGGTGACTTGCCATGGCAGCCATGGTGCTGAGTGATGGCCCCCCATTGTTTGTTATTTCACTAAGCCATAGTCTGTGTCCTTTTTTAAATGATGGGAAGAAAACAACTGAGCAGAAAACTAACTGCTTTGCCTTAACTATAATTGAAACAAAAATTACATGCTAATTTCCCACTTCAGTCAGTAAAGAATGGGAACACAGTGCCAAGGACAAGCTGAGCTGTCATGTGTCTCTGTGAGCTATTCAGTGAAACTTGAAGATAGCATCTTGGATACCCATATACAGCTTGTATACCATATACCATATTTCGTTGTCCCAAGCAAGGCATGCCGATTGCTAACTTCACTGCTTCCAAACAGGAGGTGATGCCTGTTGCCTCCTGTGTCATCAATAGCTGGGAGAAAGCCAAGGCTGCAGTGCTGTCCTCAGTGCGCCACCCCGAGCAGTTATGTTCTGACATGGCCCCAAAGATACATCCACAACATATCTGGAATCTATCACCTATCACCCATGCTTTTCAAATCCCCAAAGTGCAGGTTGAAATTTCATATGACCGTACTAGAGATGACATGGCCTGGAACAAACTGGAAATACAAAATTCATATTTGGCCATGATCATATGCATAATTAAACCCACCATAGGCATGAATGCCGGGCGTATTTAAAGGGTGTGATCAGACAACAACATCTGGAAGGTGCCCCACAGCAGTCGGCAAACCGTTCTGTTCCACCGCAGAAGTGGAGTTAAAAGACACCGGGGGAAATCTGGTAGAAAACGGGTTGTGACAGGCCACGGATGGACTTTCCCCTGTCTGATTGCTCCAGCGAGCTCTCATGGCATCAGGATGGTCTGATCAGGCCATCCCGACTCTGTGCCCTTGTTTTCCCCCCTTCTCAGTATGTGCATCATCACAAACTCCATAGAGAGCCTTCAGTGCGGAGATGCGATTTACCGATTCCTCGTTTAAGCGCATCAAAAACAAATGGCAAAAGAAAACCCTGACTCACCCGCGGTTGCGTCTGATCACACAGTGGTGGGCTGTGCCTGCAGCTTCCAAGGACTGTGTGATTGCGCAACTGCAGGTCAAATTCTTCTGGAGAAAATAGCCTCACTTCCACCCCGTTTTTTCCGGTGCGTGTGACCGCAACCTTTGAATGGAATACCTCATCTTAGAAGATGTATCCTTTTTTTTTTTTTAATCCCATGAAGACAGGGTAGCTTTATTAATTTTTTGTTACACCCTACAGACTAAAAGAAAAAGAAAAGGGGAGGGAAATGCACCCCAGGATTAAAGAAAAGTAAATTAGACCCACACTATAACTAAAAACCCAAGAAAGGAGATCCTTAGCTGTTAGTATCCAGTTATTTTTTTAAAAAAACATTTCGTTCAAAAGGCAATGAGTTAGAGAGTTAGTCAGTTCATATTAGCAATTCAGGCCAGTTCAAGTGCGTAAAAAGCCTCTTCCATCATCATCCACGTTTGCGGGTATTCTTAAAGCCTTAAAGTTACTTTGGTCTTCTAAGTCTCAAATCGTAGGTTTCTTTGGTCGGTGCACCACTCGCTGCGCCTAGGTCTTCCTCCGAGTCCTTCTCTGCTGTATCTGCTCCGCCTCCTTGTTGCTGCTGCTTCTCTTCTGCTGGTCCAAAATGCCGTTTCACCCATTCTTCAGCCTTCAAAACCGAGTCAATTTTCTCCCTTTTATCTCTAAATTTAAACACGACCCCTTCAGGAAAGCACCAGGAATACTGAATTGGGTTGATTTGTAGGAATGAAATCAATTCTTTATATGATTTCCTTTTCTGGCGTATTTCAAATGGAGTGTCCTTTAGGACCCTGATACAAGCGCAATAAATTCTGCTGTGAGTTTCTTCAAGTCCTCCCCCGTTGATTCGGCAATACCCTTAAACCTGAGTGTTTTATTTGCTTTCTCCATTTGCAAGTTCAAAAGCCTTCTTTCCTGGGAATCTTGTCTCTGTTCCAACACTCCCACCTTCTTTTTCACTTTCTTGGTGTCGTGTGCTGTTTCCTTTATTTTCACATCTGCTTGTATTGCTTTCTTAGTTAACTTGGCAATCTGTTGCTGTTGCAATGCCAGCTTTTGGTTTGAAATGGTCAACTGCTGGTTAATATCATCGAGTCTCTCATTAATCGGCTTGAGCAGTTCCGATAACATGGAAAACACGTCACTCGTCTCTTCCGGTCTTGGACTTTGACCTCCTTGTTTTATTGCTTTCGCAAACTTTTTCTGTGCCGCGGCCATTTTCAACTTTGTTTATATTAGAAGAACCTTTTCACTCTTCTCCGGAATAACGCCCGATTCACCTCCGCAAACTCAGCTAAGTCTCTTATGCACTTTAATACTTTCTTTCCCCCACACCCCTTCGCTTATTCAACTCAGTTCATTTGTTTAAGACGGGGGTTCCCTCCCAGTGTCGCTTTCAATTAAGGGGGGGGGAGGACTCACTTTTAAGATTTTTCCTCTTAGAACGCTCTCTGGTTCATTGCCGGTCTATATTCAGACCTCTTGTATCATCGCCATTTCACTGATCTCAGTAAAAACTGAGCCACGCAGTGGTCGGACCTTCGGGGCAAGAGAGCGCCTCAATTCTCTGGCATTACGCCATCGAAGAGGTCACCTCCCCAGCACCCCCTGGCCTGGAGCCTTTCCTAAGGCTCACCTGGGGGTGTCACTTGAGGTGGCACCCCTCCAAACCACTGGTGAGCAAGTCACCTCTCCAGAGGTAGGGGAATGTGACTGCCATTGTCAAGCCACAGACCGAAAGTAGAAGATGTATCCTCTAAGTAAAAATTAGACTTGCAGAACTGACATTTTTTAGCAGTAATAAATTATGTGTGACAGAAGGTCAACTCTAAGGGGAAAAAAACTTCAGTTCAATTTTAAGTAATTGGTTTTAGTTAGAGTTTGGACTAAAACCTATGCTTATTTCAATAGAAACCTTGATTGCACAGATGTTGAATGTGGATTACAGGCACATCCACTTTCAGGAATACTTGTTTCCCCTTTGTGGTTATTGGCAATACTGGTTACAACAGTCATAGGTCACTTCAACAGTAATCCAAAACAGGTCTACTCATAAGGAAGCCAAATTTTATTCAATGGGACTTACTCTCAGGAAAGTGTTCTTTGGATACCAGCCTTCAACATCATAGGACAGTTGCCCTGTGCTATGAACCTCACACAGGTACTTAAAGGAACAACGCTGTGACAAGAACAATTCATCCCTTCATACAGTGTCAAGGATCCGAACTTCATTCAGCCACTGATGCTGGAGCAATTATCAGTACCACTACCACAGATGAGTAAAGAATCCTGAATTTGTGCAACCATTAAAGAAAATCCTGGTAATTACTTTAAACAGCAATTTTCATGTATATTTTTGGCTCAGGAATTCTGGAATGCACACCTGAATCAGAATGGGACAGGCCAATCTATTTCAGGGCTGGGGGCAGGAATCCTTGCTCTGCGGTCTAGATGTTACTTCCCCCTTTTGCAAATGTGCTTCCCACCCTCTATTTTTAAATATGGCTTAGAAAATGTCATGCTAAATTTGCTGAATGCACAGAAAGTTTTAAGAACAGTTGCAAATGCAAATCCTTGATCCTGCAGACTTAGAAGCAGACACATAAGCATTTAATGAAGCATTTCATAGAACAATTCATTAGTAACCAGTATTAGAGCTGGAAATCTATATTTTGTATCTGACAATCAGATGCTACTTCAGCGGTAACCATTCATTGATATGAATGCTGAATTTAATAGCATTGTAGGTGCGGTTCCCAAATGGTGCAACAGTATCTACATCTTGCACCAGGTCTCAAGCCCCACTCAGAGCCAAGCCCAAGATCACTAATACTCTCATTGGCTCTGTGACCAACTGTTTCAGTGCACAGTAATTTATGACATCTAGGAATCTCATCTCTACAGCATGATTCGAGCACATGTTTACCCAGTCAATGCGAGGGTAGCTTCAGTCCCATCCTTATTTCCTTCTCCATCTCAAGATCAGCCTCAATGATTATGTAACCCTTAGGGCCTAGTATCGCCACACATACTGCTTCTGTCAGGGAGCTCATTCCTGTAATTTTTTCTAATTCTGATGATGATAGAATATCATGGCTGAAACCTTCATATGATGCTATAATAATGAGACTATTCATATCTTTCTGGGGGTCATCCAGCTCTGTTCTTTGAGGAATCTGACGCAAGGGTTCACCTTTTAAGGAGTTTTCCCCATCTCCTAAAACAGTCCATGGGAGAAGTCAAGGCAAGTTGTGTTGCAAATGGAACATTCCACCCCAGGCGAAAGACAATATCCTGTAGACAGGAAGGATTATCCTTCCTGAGGGCTAATCACAAACCAAAGCCTAGCGTTCAGTCAGTGGGGTCAATAAAATAGAGTCAGACTGATGTTTCACAATCAGGAGTTCTGGCACCTTCTTGCTTGGTGACATTAAACCTCAGTGGTAATCCAGTTAGTCACAGACCACTGGCGTAACTGATTGATGCAGATCAGAAATAGCCACACTCTGTCCTATTTATTTCCTTCGCTTATGTTCATGGGAAGGAGGAGTGGTTGCGTTATTTATATCTTCCATTTTATTTATAGATGGGCACTCATCTATAATGTGTCAGATGGCCTTTTTACTCCCAGGATTCATGCAACAGAAAATGCCAGAGGAATTATGTCTTATTTTCCCTCTCAAAAATCCAGCATCTCTGTGATTCACTTGCCATATTCACAAGAGCCCTAAGATGCAATGAAGGATAAAATCTCACCATCTATTTTTATATACAGATGCTTTTATCCTTTTTTCTAAAGGCCGTTAAAGATACCATTCTATGGCAGCCCCAAACCCTTGCCACGGGCTACCCAATGTCAATTTTATCAATAATTATTTCTTGATTTCAGTATTTTAAGCTATTTTAAACACCTGTACAGCCCTTCTCTGGAGCTGCGGTGGCTCAAGTGGTTAAGACGCTGAACTGCGGGCTGTGGAAGGTCGGTAGTTCAGCAGTTCGAGACCCGAGTGTGCCGCATGACAGAGTGAGCTCCCGTCTCTAGTTCCAGCTCCTGTCAACCTAGCAGTTCGAAAGCAAGAAATTGCAAGTAGATAAATAGGTACCACGTTGGTGGGAAGGTACCAGCATTCCGTGCGCCTTGGTGTTTAGTCATGCCGGCCACATGACCATGGAAACGTCTTCAGACAGAGCTGGTTCTTCAGCTTTGAAACGGAGATGAGCACCGCAACCCTAGAGTCGGACTCGACTGGCTTTCGAGCAAGGGAACCTTTACCTTTACAGCCCTTGTCAATTAATTAGTTGTTAATCTGTAAACCATTTTTTTAAAAAATCATAGCTGTGTTCTGTTTATATAATGCCAAAAACCATTTTTGGAATATATCCTGGAGACTGGAATGCTGTGGTTAATCTTAATGTGTGTGTTCATGCTTAATTATGCAACAGACATAAATTCAGTGGAAGTCTGCTCAGAACTTACTTCACTTATCCTGTGAACATGTATCTTCTTGAATCTGGAGAGGGAGTGGGACTCAGACAATTGGTATTTTTGTTCTCATTGTGTTATGATTTTGGCTATCATTGCACAGCAGTATCCCCATGAAAACCAGGGTATTTGAATAGACTGAACATATTATAAACTTATGGCTACACAATGCTAGGAAAGCTGCAAGAATCTAGTTTGCTGACAATGAGCTGGCAATGGAATCTCTCACTTAAGACCCCTTCAGGCAATTTGATTCCATTTCTGCTGAGCAGAAACTAGAACAGTTATTGCATCAAGGCAGGGTGTTTGAAAGAAATGTTGTGTGTGTTTGGGTTGGGAGAGGAGAATATATCCTGGCAAGAATGTTCCTGGTCTCTTATCATTGCCCTGTATTTAGCAAAGATGCTGCAGATTTTGTGATAGGAACATTCAACAGTCAAACTTACCATGTGTGACTGTGATGTTCAAATGTAAGCAAATGACCCAGTCTGTTCAATTTCCCACCAAATGACCTAAATACCTACCAAACAGGTTTGCATCCCCCCCCCAAAAAAAAACAGCACATGTTTATAAACTCTGGGTGTCAAACAGATCTGCAGCCATTTAATGCCACTAAGAACTATTTATATGGTAGACTATATATCTCTCCTTATATATAATTCTATTTTGGTGTGAATGCTCCACACACTCCCACAACCTTTGGCTCCCTCAGCTGCCACTCTGAAGGTCTACCAATCCCCTGGCTGCATTGCCTTGCTGCGTTGTCTTGGTCCCACCCACAGAGACAGCGGCCAGCGTCTCGCCCTCAGTCTGGAGGGAGCCAGTGAAGGGAATGGACCAGAGGCTCATGAGGCCAAGGGATGGTGGCCGGCTCCATGGACGATGAGTCAGCCACAGAGGGGGGTGAGACCAACATGCAATAGGTGCATGGGCCCAAGTGCTGCTTCACTGACCTCCGCCACCTCCGCCACATGACTCGATGAGCCTGTCTGGGCCACCAGGTTGGTGGGCCGCGCAGGTGAGTGGGAAGCCACCAGAGGCGGACGGGCAGGGAGGGGGTGGCAGCACATTCCATCGCCCCTCCACTGCGGGGTTGGGGAGGGGGGAGAAAGCTGTGTGGTGGGGGGCAACAGACAGCTCCATGGAAAATGAGCCAACCACAAACATGCACTAGGTGCATGGGCCCAAGCACTGCTTCAACCACCTCTGCCACCTCCACCACAAAACTCGATGAGCCTGCCTGGGCCGCTGGGGTGGTGGGCCACACAGGCGGGTGGGAAGCCACCAGAGGTGGCCTGGTGGGGAGGCATTGGCGGAGATTTCTGGCATGCTGTCCTAAGAGAGATAAACATGATCACTTCGCAAACAATCTCATTTCGACCGGAAGTTCTTCTTCTTTTACAACTACCGGATTTCTCTGATGAAGAATGCACACTTACTGAACTTACCTTATTTCTGCTCGCGGCGTTCCACTTGTCGATAGCTTTGTCTTGGAAGCCCTCCTCTGCCCCGATGTTGGTAAACTGGAGAGAAAAAGTATGGAACCACTCTAGCTCCACAACAACTTTTTCAAAATTTGTACTTACCTGGTTCCCTTGGTTACATTATATGACGGAGAAAAACGTACTCCCATCTAATCCTACTTACCTTTCTTGGCTCCACTTTTGATACTAACCTCTGCTGACTATATACTAGACTCAAAGAATGTTTAATTATTTTTATTCTCATTTTAAAAGATTCAGCGAGTAGTGGTATGACTATTTGAGATTAATGATTTTTTTCTGGTAGTCACAAAAACTGTTTTACAAAGTTTAACTGTTTATATTTTTAGTAATTTCTGATTGTACTATGGCTTGACTTACTCTATGATTTTTTTGTTCTGGTTGATTATTATTATTTTTTTTTAAAGGAGAAGAGAAGAGAAGAAAACACAGGGTATTGGGACACTAATTTGGATCTACTCCTGGGGAGGCAAAAAGTTGTGTGGAAAGTTTTGCAAACTTTGATTGTTTAAGAACTAAGCACTACAAAGCGGAGGTTTGCATTTGTGCAGAAATGGTCTCTCTCTGTTTAAACAATTATCTGCCAAGCACAAAAGTGGTGCAGCAAGGATGAGCAGGAGGGAGTAGAACTTGATCAGGCTCTGTGAGAATTGTACGTGCACAAAAAGCAGATTAGGCTGCACTGCACTGTTAGGAAGGAATAGAGTGAAGCAACCTTCCTTACATCCACAAACAGGTAAATGACCAGACAGACAGTCTGTTAAAAAAGCAGTTCTCTAGTGAACAGGATGTGAACAAAACCAGTGGGCATTGGAGTATCCTTAATATTCAGTGATTCTTCCAAGAAGTTGTTTTCATTGATGAACTATTTATAGAACTATTGATGATATAATTATTGTCTCTGCTTCTCTGAGCAGTGAGAACTCCCTGGGACAGAGCTATTACATCTAGTTTCCTCTGAAAGAGATAATGCTGGGGAATTATGGTGTCTTTGTAATATTTACTTTATATAAAAAATTACCAGCAGAGTAACTGTGAAAGCAAATAGGTATGTCTATAAGAGGCAGAAGACCCTAAGAGAGGACTATGCATAGCCTTTCTCAGGTATAAAATCCCTTCTTCAGCTGACTCCAGATCTCTTTCTCTGCCTCTTTCTGATATTTTGTCCCTACAGGTGAATTGCCCAGTCAGGAAATCAAATTCACTTTTGGAGTGGGGTCAAGGTTCAGCTGAACTTAAAAATGTACCCACTCCACCTCCCATAAAAAGCTCAACTACTGTGTGAAAATAGTTAGGATGGCTCATGATTTGCAGGGGAAAAACAATTAGAGAAGAAATTTAAAAACACAGTATTCATGATTACTTATTTAATTATATGTTTAAAAGATAACAATTTTCCTCCTCTGGACAAAAAAATCTACCAGGCTATTATTATTTCCAGGACAGACAGACTTTCTAATTTCCGGGGGGGGGGGGGCTGGGCCAGAGGCATTGCTATGCTAGGTCCTTAAAAGAACTGAGGCCCAGTGAAATCATAGGGAGGAGCCAATGACATTACAGGCCATTGTCACTATCTATGGAGGTGGAGCTATGTGGGATTTAGGAAGGGGCTCCCCAGAAATTTAGGGAGGGCCTGGGAACCCTTGGGAACTTCTCTAGCCATGCCCCTGGGCTGGGCTAAACCCAGGAAAAGGTAGGAGTTGACCAGTGGTTACAATGGTATTTTATTTATTTATTTATTTATATTTGCATCCTGCCCATCCCATGAGCAGGCTCAGGGCAGGTCACATCATCTCAAATAATACAATAAGGTTTAAAACACAATAAAACATTACATTATAAACATTTAAAATCAGTAGTTATAGCTGCCGGTTCTCCCAGATTACAGTCCGCGCACTTAACCACTACACCAAACTGGTAGTAACTTTCTCAAAAAAGGAGATAAGAGTAGTCTGACATGACCTGTTCTCAGCTCGTGGTAATCACAGCCCTCCTTTCTAATGGCTCAAGAACTGATTGTTTGGTGATTTGTTCTACAACCTTTCCAGGTAGACATCAAGCTGATGGGTCGATAATTACCTGGATCCCCCTTTTTCCCCTTCTTGAAGATGGGGAAGATATTTACTTGACTCCAGTCTAGTGGTACCTCACCATTTCTCCAAGCATTCTCAAAACTAATGGATAGAGGCTCTGAAATCACATCAGCTAGTTCCTTTAGTACCCTCACATGCTATTCATCTGGCTGTGAGGACTTAATTTCATTTAAAGAAACTAGATATTTATGTGCCACCCCTATACCTATCCTAGGTTTCAACTCCCTTCCCTCATCACGTGTTCTCTTTTTACCAGGTTGAGCACTATTTCCCTTGCAAGAGAAGACTGAGTCAATGTAGTAATCGAGCTGTTCTGCCTTCTCTACATCACCTGTTAAAAAGTCTTCTGTCTTCTCCCCACAGCGAGCCTACCACTTCCCTGTTCATATTCTAGCTCCAAACATAACCAAAGAACCTTTTTTGTTGTGTTTGGGAACCCTCACTAACCTAAGCTCATACTGAGCTTTAGTTTTGCTAACACTCTCCCTACAAGTCCTGGGTATTTGTTTATATTCATCCTTGGTTATACAGCCCTCCTCCATTTCCTAAATGTGACTTTTTTAATTCTCAGACCTTTAGAAAGCTGTTTATGGAGCCACCCTGGCTTCTTTTTGTTACGCCCATCTTTTCTTCACATCAGAATCATTAGCAATTGACCCTTCAATATCTTGCTTTTAAGAAACTCCCATCCCTCTTGCTTTTAAGAAACGCCCACTCCTCTTGAACTCCCTTCTCCTTAAGGATTTCTAACCATAGGATTCTACTCAGCATAACTTTAAGTTTGTTAAAATTAGCTTTCCTAAAGTTCAAATTCTAAGGTCTAATCTATATGTCTGACTACGTACAGCTTTCCCCTTCCTCAAGATCTTAAATTCCAAAATTACATGGTCACTTTTACCCAGGGTGCCCACTACTTTCACCTAATCAACTATTCTTCCCTGTTGGTGAGAATCAAGTCCAAGGCTGTGGTCACACGGCAAGGTAATTGTGATTTGTTTCTGCTATAATTTAATCAAGAATATTTTTCTTTGGGTTGGGATGATCACAAATCCCTCCCTGAACTGGAAGCATTGTGCAAGGAGGCTCTGGGCACCGTCTAGATGCAGCCAGCCCCTCTCTCTCCACCGCCCGCTCACCTGCCAGCCCGTCCAGCACTTCCTTTCCCCTGCCCACATCCAGCAACTTTCTACGCCGCCTTTTGCTGCCTGACCAACCCTGGCTCGACACTGCTGGCAAGCCGGGTCCTCCCTCCCTCCCTCCCTCCCTCCCTTCTAACGTCACAGTTTCAGGGACTCCTGGGGCACACTCCACCACCTGCACACCTGTAAGCCCGCTCAGCACTTCCTCCCCCCCACCTCCCCCCCCCAGTAACTTTCCATTCCACCTCCTGTTGCCCGCTGCAGCTTCATTCCTGGGGTGGGCAGGACTTTTCTCCATGCTGGATAAGCACTTGAACGTAAATAATGAATTTATTAAGCGCAGGATTGCTCAAGCGCTCAGAGCCGGAAGCTGTAAAAAACCCCAACAACACCTCATCGCACGAAAAACAGCCAGATGGCCCTAATTGCAATCATTGCGAGAGATGGCTGTCCAGATGGGCATAATTGCAGATTCCAAGTGCAAATACCAGGAAAGCACTCGATTTTCCCAGTGCAGGAAAATGTGGTAGAGAACTGGGAACATTGCGGGAGTGAGCCTGCTTCGGCACGGGAGGCAGATTGGCCCATCTGATCAGCAAATTTAAATGTGAGAGGGAACAGCAGCGAACCCCGATCAAAAGGACTGTGTGATCGGAGCCCAAGATACCAGACTCCATTTTTTGTTTCTCCACCTTCTGGAAAAGGATGTTATCAGCAAGACAAATCAGGAATTGGTTAGACCTTTCATTTTTAGTGGACTTTGACTCCCAAAAGATATCAGGGTAATTGAAATCCCTAAAACTCCCATATTTGTCATACTGCAAATCACATTTTAATGTACTTTCTTTTTTCTGTTATCAATAAATAGAATATGACATATACAAAAAGAATAGCTCTTATTCAGAGAAATAAAGATGGGAGGGCAAACCAATACCCACAAAAGTATAATGTGCCAAACAGGTGGCCCTTGCCCAGCCTGAAAGTTGCAAAAGGGGGGGGGGAGGTTGCACATAGTTGGATATGATACACAATAAGGTTATCATTCCATACAACATGCAAAACAGAAAAGTTCAGGAGCAACATGGAATTATAATGGAATCAGAAATGTGTTAAAATGGAACAATCTAGAAGGACAGCTTTATATGGGAACAGGTCTGTAAACCACTGCAGTGATTACTGTTGTAATAATTTATTATTGTAGGTATCATTTGGCTTTTACTGCATTATTTTATACCTTGTTATATAACCTTATAATATTCTAAACTGTTCACATGATATCTTTGCCTTAGGCAGTATCAGCGGTCATTTCGTAGAAAAAGAGCTAGGGGAACTCATTAGCATAAACCATTAGCATATGCCACACCCCCTGACATCACCGGAAGTGTGTCATAAGGCCACACCCCCTGACATCACCAGAAGTGTGTCATAAGGCCACACACCCTGCCCCCAACGGTCCCGGCCGCTGCCGGCGGCCTTGCAGCTCCACTGCCGAGCCCCATGAGGGGCCCGGCGGTGGACCTGCAAGGCTGGTGGGAGTGCAAGGAAGCCCCGTGAAAGCCCTCCCTGGCCCCAGGCAGGCAGGGGTGGGGAGAGGCAGGGAGGAAGCAACTTACCCTCCCTCTTCTCCTGCCTCCTCCTGGCTGAATGAGGGCCGGAAGCGGGGTGGCCGGAAGCAGGGGGTGGGGCTTCATCATGTGCCCCGCCCCCCCCGTATCTCACCCAGGGGAACTGCGATCACCCGCGTTCCCCCCCAAAATGACCTCTGGGCAGTATGCTGTTCTTATTGCTCATATTGTCTGAGAATTTCATATTCTAGTCCTATTGCCTAGTCCCTTCTGTTGTATGATTACATTTCCCCCCTCTCTTTCTTTACTCTGTAATCTGCCATGAGTCTTAGTGAGAAAGGTGGGCCATAAGTAAGCTAAACAAATTGACTTCAATGGACTTAGAAGGGTATAACTATTCAGGATTGCCTTGATAGTCACCAAATTACTAAAGAGACTAGCAAGTAAAGAATTCACAGATCACATTAGCTATGATTGCTGTACGAAGTTCACATTGAAAATAAGCCATGAAAGAACAGCTTTGCAGCCCAACCAGACGGATGAAGAGGCCCACACACTGGAGTGAAGAAGATTTATAGTTATTTGTTCAAAGACATTCACAAATATTACCTAGGTCAGTATTAGGAAAAGGCATGAACCAGCTCATGAATGAAAGTTGATCACAAATTTTGGCTGGTTCATAGTTTACAAAGCGATGTTCGCAAACTGAAGAGCTGCCACAAATGTCCACAAATTTTGATAAAGTTTGTGGTGGTCTGAGAAGATCAGAAAGCAGGGGCTTAAATGGCTCCAAGCCATCCCCACGGGCTTTAACCAGCCAGGAAGGACGTGGGTCAAGGAGGCAAGTGGTTGGAAACTGAAAGTTGAAGAAGAGACAGTTTAGCACTGACTGAGGACTGGGAAGGAGGCAAAGAGGACTGAGAGGATCACAGATCTTTATTCAAGCCTAAAAGGGACAGAGCTTCTAGTGAAGAGATCTAATCTCTGCCCAGAGAAAAGGGAGATAGCTCTAAAGAGAGGAGTGATGCCTTGATCTGTATATATAGGAAGTTTTTGGGAAGTTGGTTGTATGTTCCTGCCTTCTAAGCATGAAGTGTCAGTGAAACTCAGAAACCTATGCTTGCGAGTTAAAGCAGAAACTGAAAAGAAATCCTCTTTGATCAAAGTTCCAAAGACCTTGTTGAAAAGCAAAAACATTTACTTGTTGGCGACATATGAGCTGGCTTTAGTATGATTACAAAGTTACCTCCATTTTTATTATCGGTTCACCTCATACATCCTACCCCTCATTCCACCTGACCTTTCCCCCTCCAAGTTAAATAAAATATTTTGTTCATTTTTGAGCTTTCAGGAGCAGAATAATAGCAGGTGATTTTGTCTCTTCCCTCAAGTCCCTAGGCTGGTCCAGCATCAAAATATATAATAATGTAACAAGGTGGGGCAGCCATAGATCAGCAGATAAGAAGAAAACAGATGCAGGGGCTGCTCAGCAAGAAAGAAAGATAAAACAAAGGGAAAATCCTGTCCATAAAAACAAGATTGCCATCAGGGGTTTAAACTTTAAATGGCTCACAAACTGATATGAACCAAACCCCAAAAATGTGGTTTGTGCCCATCCCTAGTCAGTATCAGTCAGCTCAAAGGTCAAATAGAATGCAGTATGTGTTAAATATATCTATATAAAAAACACTGGTTTTGACATTTCTACGTAAAAGTCAAATAGACGATAAGCCCAGTGGCTATTCACAATAGTGAAAATGAGTTATCACCAAGTTATGTTAAGCAGTTTGACACTGCAGACACTAAAGGGGTCAATTATGTTTAACTCCTGCCAAATGCAATAACATCTATTGATAAATTCTTCTTCAGTCAGATTTGCCCTGTAGGATCTGAACCTTTCAAATATTGTCTCCATGGTTCACATTTATCAATTCCAGGGTTAGAGATTTTATTGTATTTTTAAAAGGTTATTAAGGTTCAAAAGGTGGGGATTTTAATTAGCCTTTTATATCATACTCTGAACAGGCTATGCCTGTATCTTAACTATCTTAACTAACAGCTATCAAAGCTGTTGCAGTTGATTGCATTATTCCACCATTCTTCCCAGTTATTATATGAACATTTGGATCCTTACTTAGTATGTATCTGTCTCTTATTCCCACCTCTTTTTTCTACCTCCTGCTGATGAATACTAAATCCATGGATAATTCAGAATCATTTCTACATTCTGCACCAAAATCAGCAGCAAAGATGACCTGAAAGAACAAAATGATAAATTATGTCTGTAATTGGATTTCTCAGCCTGCAAAAGCGGATCAAATTCAGGAATGTATTAAGGATGGATCCGGAAAAACCCAATTCATTTACTTTCCTCCCAAAGGTTCTAAAGACTGTTCTCTGTCTTTTTTTTGAGCTACAAATGCAAGACATATTTTTATCTTGACCACTGTTATCTCACATAATTCAACAGAAAGATGCATCATTGTAGAGGATAATTTCACATCCAAGTTTCCTTGAGCTGTAAGTTCCTGAGTCTGGTTAGGCATAATATATTGTTATGTACTCATATCTGAGCAGTAAAAAGTAACTTGAGCAATGCTTACCTGGGTTGTTGGTTCCTTCTAAAGAAGAGTGTACTGGAGACTTATGGCATTTTAAAAATACTTGCTTAATTTACAAATATGCACATAAAACACATGTGAAGGCAAAGAGGCAGTGAATCTGCTAGCCAGACCCAATGTGGTATAGTGGTTAGAGTGTTGGGCTAGGTTCTGTGAGACTCAGGTTCAAATCCACATTCTGCCAAGATGTTTGCTGGGTGACCTTTGGCTAGTCATTCCAACTCTGCCTAATTTACCTCACAGGGTTGCTGTGAAAATAAAATGGAGGAAGAAGAGCTACGTATGCCGCAGGTCACCAGGAGGAGAGATCTGGCATCCCCAAGGTGCTTTAAAGTCCATCAGCTTCTTTCTCATTCTCTGCTACATGAAGATACACACTTGCCCCTTCCCATCAGTTAGGCAGGGGGCAATTGCTCCAAGCTCTGGTGGGTGTGGGACCAAACCATTTCCCAACATCCAAAGCCCACTGAGGAGATAGCTAAAGTTATTACAATCGCCACTGCAAGTATTAATGTCACCACTCTTTTGTAGTCGATTCTGGCTGCCTTGGGGCATATCACTTAGGCAAAGCCTGTGGGATAAATCATCATTGCACAGTAACCAGACGCTAAGCTCACCACAGAACTTTACTGGGCACACTTCTATTAGTATGGGAATATGTGAATGCTTTTATTTTAATGCTAGCATTTACACAGCACTTGGTAATCCTTGCTATAATCTTCTTAAAACAGATCAGTCTGTCACCATATTATTGAAAGTGAGGGTGGTGGGAGAAAGTGCCTTGCGCCATGAAAGGGCTGGGTCGAGATTTCTGCCAGCAACTTAAAACCTTATACTCCATCTCCTACCCTCAATTACTGTACCAACTCTAAAATTCCTTCTCAGTACCCAAGAAAGAAAGCCTCTTTTCCCTGTGTAGCACTTGCTAGAAGCAATGCCTTCTCCCACACATCCTACAGCTTCCTCTGCCTTCTGGCAGTCCTCTCCTACAGTGCTATATGCAACTGTGCCAGCTACACAGGAGCTCACAGGACTGGGCACTAGAGACATTGCTAGCAGTTTATTATTAAAAGTTTCTTAAAATATTTGTTCTCAGCCTTTCCATAGCTCAAAAATTCTAACTATAAATAACCAAAGTATAAATAGCCAAAAATCCTAACTATAAATATACATCAATGGGGTCCGAACTGGAGGTAACTGACCAGGAGAGAAATCTTGAAGACATGATAGATAACTCACTGAAGATGTCAACTCAGTGTGTGACTGCATTTTAAAAGGCAAATGCTATGCTAAGGATTATTAGGAAGGGGATTGAAAACAAACTCATTTGGAGTACTGTGTACAGTTCTGGTCACCATAGTCTAAATAAGATATTATAGCACGGGAAAAGTGCAGAAGAGGGGCAACGAAAATGATTAAGGGGATGATATACCCTTTCGAGCAAGGGAAACCTTTACCTTTCTACACCTTCCCTATGAAGAAAGATTAAAGATGTTAGGGCTTTTTGGTTTGGAGAAACGTTGCTTGAGGGGTGACATGATAGAAGTTTATAAAATTATGCATGGGATAGAGAAAGTAGAGAAAGAAATACTTTTCTCCCTTTTCCACAATAGAAGAACTCAAGGGCATACAATGAAATTAAGGACACTCAATGAAATTAGAACAGATAAAAGTATTTATTCACCCAAAGATAAATTAACACATGGAATCCACTGCTGTAGGAAGTGGTGGCAGCTACAGACAGCTTCAAGAGAGAATTAGATAAACATACAGAGCAGAGGTCCATCAATGGCTATTAGCCACAAGGTATAGATGAAACACTATGTCTGGGGCAGTGATGCTCTGTATTTTTGGTGTTTGAGGGGACCGGTTTCCAACTTGTCCTATTTGGGCAAGATAATAGAGAGGGCAGTGGGGATGCAGCTATGGGGCTTTCTGGATAACGTTTCCATTTTAGATCCCTTCCATTCCATCTTCCGCCCGGGCCACAGGACAGAGACAGACCTTTAAAGCCCTTTATGGCCAGGGTCCTGCATACCTAAGGGACCGCCTTTCCCCATATGTTCCCCAAAGGACACTGTGATCGGGGACCTCGAACCGGCTCCCCCCCCAAGCTTTAAAGAGGCCAGACTGGTGGCAACTAGGGCCAGGGCTTTTCGGTGGTGGCTCCACTCTTGTGGAATGAGCTCCCGGAAGAGATTACGGCCCTGCAAGACCTTTCACAGTTCCGCAGGACCTGTAAGGCAGAGCTCTTCCGCCAGGTTTTTGGAGCCACCACCACTAACACCTCCACCGCCAATAATTAATATCTACCCTGGTGGGGCACTGGCCCGTAGGTCCCTCAAACACAGCCCATGCCAATTACCTGAGATAGCCGCAGAAGGCCGAAGAGTCAATTGAGATAAAGAGGATTGTCGCTAGCACTTTATTTTGTTTGAATTTTTAATGTTGTATTTATTAATGTATGTGATTTTATTATGATTGTTTTATGCAAATTTCATTGTTGTAAGCCGCCCTGAGCCAGCCTTGACCGGGAGGGCGGGATAAAAATTTAATAATAAATAAATAAATTAAATAAACAGTAGGAGGGCTTCTGGAGTTCTGGTCTTGCTGGTGGACCTTCTGATGGCACCTAGGTTTTGGACACTGTGTAACACAGTGTTGGACTGGGTGGGCCAGATCCCAGATGGCTTCTCTTACGTTCTAAAGTGAATTACAAATTGATTTAAAAAAAAAACACTAAGACCCCCATCCTGTTATCATACTGGGACTGCAGTCTCACCCTCCATGCCCCACCCACACCATTTCACGAAAATCAACCATCAGTGCTTTAACATGAATGTGCAAGTACTATGCAGTGGTCCTGACAAATCTTCCATGCCTCTTTGACATTTTAAGAGAATTTTTCCCTCACAGGATCTGCAGAGGTAGGCTTGCCAGCTCCAGGTGATGACTGGAGTTCTCTATTCATTACAATTGATCTCCAGATGAGAGAGATGAGCTCCCCTGGATATAATGGGTCATTTGGAGGGTAGCCTCTATGGCATTGTATTCTGCTGAAGTCCCTCCCCACCACACACCTTGCCCTCCCCAAGGTCATTCTCCCCCTATGCAGAGTCCACTGCCAATGGGCACAGTATGAGTGTGTGCACATATCTCATAAGGATAAGGCTGAGCTAGCCTAGGAAGAGCCTGCTTAGTATGATCAGAAGAGCTGCTGTGGTCTCTGCACCTTTACCAGTAGAGATTGGTCAAGGCATGCCACCCGAGTCTTCTAGTGTGCTCAGCCACTTGGGGCAATGATCTCCCAACTTTTACTGCCCTTGCCCTCTGCTTCATTCCCCAGGTATCTTTAAACATGGAACAGCATGCTGAGCATGCTCAATAGGGCTCCTCAAACTGTTAACATGCCTCAGGGAATAAAGAGAGAAGAAGTGCTAGTTGTTCTGATCTGGAGAGTGGGCACACAGAGACAGGTATGGAGGCAGAAGCAGAAGAGCTGCCAGCAAGAGTGAGATGTGTGAAGCTGTGATTACAGTGGAGGCTGCCATCCCCACAAACCCAGCATCTGAAACCACTATCTTATCTTGCCTCATTATAGAGCTGGCCTTGACCCCCCCCCTGCAGTTAAAACCAGCCTTTAGCATTGTGTTATGCATTGTTGTTGTTGTTGTTGTTGTTCAGTCGCACAGTTGAGTCCGACTCTTCGCGACCCCATGGACCACATCACACCAGGCCCTCCTGTCTTCCATCATCTTCCAGAGTTTGCTTAATTTCATGTTCGTTACATCAATAACCCTGTCTAACCATCTCATCCTTTGCCGTCCCCATCTTCTTTGACCTTCAATCTTTCCCAGCATCAGGGTCTTCTCCAGTGAGTGCTCCCTTCTCATTTGGTGTCCAAAGTATTTGAGCTTCAGCTTCAGTATCTGGCCTTCCAGGGAACAGTCAGGGTTGATTTCTTTTAGGATTGACTGATTTGATCTTCTTGCAGTCCAAGGGACTCTCAAGAGTCTTCTCCAGCACCATAGTTCAAAAGAATCTATTCTTCGGCGCTCGGCCTTCCTTATAGTCCAACTCTCGCAGCCATACATGACTACTGGGAATACCATTGCTTGGACCATGCGTATTTTTGTTGGCAGGGTGATGTCTCTACTTTTTATCATGCTGTTTAGGTTCACCATCGCTTTCCTCCCAAGGAGCAGGCGTCTTTTAATTTCATGGCTGCTGTCACAGTCTGCGGTGATCTGGGATCCCAGGAACGTGAAGTCTGTCACTACTTCCACAGCTTCCCCTTCTATTTGCCAAGGAGTGATGGGGCCGGATGCCATGATCTTAGTTTTTTTGATGTTGAGCTTCAAGCCCACTTTTGCGCTCTCCTCTTTTACCCTGAGCAAGAGGCTCTTAAGGTCCTCTTCACTTTCTGCCATCAGAGTGGTATCGTCTGCATATCTGAGGTTGTTGATCTTTTCCCCAGCAATCTTAATTCCCGCTTGTGATTCATCCAGGCCAGCATTTCGCATGATGTACTCTGCATATATATTAAATAAGCAAGGCGACAATATACATCCTTGTCGTACTCCTTTTCCTATGCTGAACCAATCAGTTGTTCCATATCCGGTTCTAACTGTCGCTTCTTGGCCCTTATACAGGTTTCTCAAGAGACATGTGAGGTGGTCTGGTACTCCCATCTCTTTAAGGACCTGCCATAGTTTGTTGTGATCCACACAGTCAAAAGCTTTAGCATAGTCAATGAAGCAGAAGTAGATATTTTTCTGGTACTCTCTTGCTTTCTCCATAATCCAGCGAATGTTGGCAATTTGATCTCTAGTTCCTCTACCTCTTCGAAACCCAGCTTGTACTTCTGGTAGTTCTCTATCCACGTACTGTTGAAGCCTAGCTTGTAGGATCTTGAGCATGACCTTGCTAGCGTGTGATATGAGTGCAATTGTGCGATAGTTTGAACATTCCTTGGCATTGCCCTTCTTTGGGATTGGAATGTATACTGACCTTTTCCAATCCTGTGGCCACTGTTGCGTTATCCAAATTTGCTGGCAAATGGAGTGCAGCACTTTAACAGCATCATCTTCTAAGACTTTGAATAGCTCAGCTGGAATACCATCACCTCCACTAGCTTTGTTGTTAGCAATGCTTTCTAAGGCCCATTTAACTTCACATTCCAGGATGTCTGGCTCGAGGTCAGTGATTATACCGTCGTGGTTGTCAAGGACATCGAGGTCTTTCTTGTATAGTTCTTCTGTGTATTCTTGCCGCTTTGACAATTATTGAAAAGTTGATGTGATTAGATGAGAGTAAATTAAGAGAAAATAACAGTAGAAAGAACCGTTATCGGTAGACTATGATTAGAAGACAAGGAAAATAGAAAAGAAATAAGAAATGGGCTGGAGGTTGGAGCACTGTGGGAAGCCAGGGGGGAGGGGAAAGAGAAAAAAGGATGTATAACAAAAATAACATGTTGTATGTTTGAATTAATGATATATCCTAATAAATTGTGTTTGAGAAGGAAAAAAAGACTTTGAATAGCTCAGCTGGAATACCATCACCTCCACTAGCTTTCTAAGGCCCATTTAACTTCACATTCCAGGATGTCTGGCTCGAGGTCAGTGATTATACCGTCGTGGTTGTCAAGGACACCTTCGTGGTTGTCAAGGACGTTGAGGTATTTCTTGTATAGTTCTTCTGTATATTCTTGCCATCTTTTCCTAATCTCTTCTGCTTCTGGTCCATTAAGTGTGATTCTGTCCTTTATCATGGCCAGCTTTGCATGGAACGCTCCCTTGATTTCTCCAACTTTCTTGAAGAGATCTCTAGTCCTTCCCATTCTATTGTTTTCTTCTATTACTTTGCACTGTTCATTCAGGAAGGCCTCCTTATCTCTCCTTGCTGTTCTCTGGAAATCTGCGTTCAGTTGGGTAAATCTTTCCTTTTCGCCTTTGCCTTTCGCTTTCCTTCTTTCCTCTGCTATTTGTAAAGCCTCATCAGAAAGCCACTTTGCTTTCTTACATTTCTTTTTCTTTGGGATGGTGGTGATTGCTGCCTCCTGTACAATGTCACGAACCTCCGTCCATAGTTCTTCAGGCACTCTATCTATCAAATCCAGACCCTTGAATCTATTCTTCACCTCTACTGTATATTCATCAGGGATGCGATCTAGGTCAAACCTGAATGGCCTCGTGGTTTTCCCAATTTTCTTCAGTTTAAGTCTGAATTTTGCAATGAGTAGCTCATGATCTGAACCACAGTCAGCTCCAGGTCTTGTTTTTACTGACTGGATAGAGCTTCTCCATCTTTGACTGCAAATTATATAGTCAATCTGATTTCGGTGTTGCCCATCTGGTGATGTCCATGTGTAGAGTCGCCTCTTAGGTTGTTGGAAAAGGGTGTTCGCTATGACCAGTGTGTTCTCTTGACAAAACTCTGTTAACCTTTGCCCTGCTTCATTTTGCTTTCCAAGGCCAAACTTGTCTGTTATTCCAGTTACCTTTTCACTTCCTACTTTAGCATTCCAGTCCCCTATGATGATGAGGACATCATTTTTTGGTGTTAGTTCTAGGAGGTGTTGTAGGTCTTCATAGAACCGGTCCACTTCAGCCTCTTCTGCATCAGTGGTTGGGGCATAGACTTGGATTACTGTGATGTTGAATGGTTTGCCTTGGAATCGGACAGAAATCATTCTGTCATTTTTGAGATTGTATCCCAGTACTGCCTTTTGCACTCTCTTGTTGACTATAAAGGCCACACCATTTTTTCTACGAGATTCCTGGCCACAGTAGTAGATATAATGGTCTTCTGAGTTAAATTCGCCCATTCCTGTCCACTTTAGTTCACTGATTCCTAGGATATCGATGTTCAGTCTTGCCATCTCATTTTTGACCGCCATGCCGGGGGTGGGGCCACGGTCATCCGAGGGAAAACTCTATGTTTTCCCCTCGGATGACCACGGCCCCGCCCCCGGCGTGCCCGGCACAGCTGCGTCACTTCTGGGTAATGTGGTCGTGGCACGCGCGCTATGCGCGTGCACACACTCTCCCAGACCACAGCTGGAGTCCCCCGCTGTGCATACAGCGGGGACTTGGCAACCCTATAGTTCTATGAGGTGTTGTAGGTCTTCATAGAACTGGTCCACTTCAGCCTCTTCTGCATCAATGGTTGGGGCATAGACTTGGATTACTGTGATGTTGAATGGTTTGCCTTGGAATTGGACCGAAATCATTCTGTCATTTTTGAGATTGTATCCCAGTACTGACTTTTGCACTCTCTTGTTGACTATAAAAGCCACACCATTTTTTCTACGAGATTCCTGGCCACAGTAGTAGATATAATGGTCTTCTGAGTTAAATTTGCCCATTCCCATCCCCTTTAGCTCACTGATTCCTAAGATATTAATGTTCAATCTTGCCATCTCATTTTTTACCACGTCAAGCTTACCTTGATTCTTAGATCTTACATTCCAGGTTCCTATGCAGTATTGTTCTTTGCAGCATAGGACTTTCCTTTCACCATCAGACACATCCACAACTGAGCGTCCTTTCGGTTTTGGCCCAGCCGCTTCACTCTTTCTCGGGTTACTTGTACTTGCCCTCTGTTCTTCCCCAGTAGCATATTGGACACCTTCCGACCTGAGGGGCTCATTTTCTGGCGTCATATCTTTTAGCCTTTTGTTACTGTCCATGGGGTTTTCTTGGCAAAGATACTGGAGTGGGTTGCCATTTCCTTCTCCAGTGGATCACACTTGGTCTGAGTTCTCTGCTGTGGCCTGTCCGTCCTGGGTGGCCCTCCGTGGCATAGCCCACAGCCTCATCGAACCACACAAGCCCCCTCGCCACGACAAGGCAGTGATCCATGAGGGGGAGCTGCTCTCAACATTGATAATAAAAGTTATATCCTGAAAAAGTAAATATCTTCTGCAGAAAGCAAGGTACAAAGAGACGCTTATATAAAAACTGAAACAAAGATAGCCCACATTATCTTTCTCATATCCTTCTGTTCCTGGATGTGGGACTCATTAACCAGTCTGTTTATCTATAGATTGTTGCCCAAATTAATTTAAATTCCATTTTTTTTTGGGGGGGGGAGGCCAATTCATATCAGCACAACAGAATCCAAGTGCATTATATCTATGGCTCACTATCAATCATGGCATTGCTCATTCACAGAGTAACTCTTCCTTGCTCACACTAAGCTGGTTTCAAACCTATTGGCCTCACCCTGAGGCTGCCAATACTTAATTCTCATAATTTCTATTTTAACTGTGAAATGGAAAAGCTGAGGCATCAGGCCATCTTTGTTCAGCTGTCTCAGAACTCCCACCATCAGCTTCCACCCTGGCTCGACCATCTGCCAAATTCAGCTGGGGTCTCAGTGGGGATGATATTCTCAGCAAGATTTCAAACTCATTTTGAAAATATACCTTCAGGATTAAAATGCAAAAGAATCAATGCATTTATGAACATTTCGTGCCAAGATTTTATATTTCAAAATAATTATGGTCATGTTGGTGCAACTTTTCTTTTTTTAGCAAAGGGATTTGGCACGCATGCACAGCTAGTACATAGTCCCATTTAATTGCTCATCATCATCACCATAATCACTTGGTGTGTGGAATTACCAAGCCTGAAATACAGTTGCTCTGGAGAGTTCAGGGTAATCTCCTGGCCTCACTAATTGTATCTCTGTATTAGTTATTCCTCTTGCCTTGAATGGTCCTTTGGACACCCTCCAATCATAATCTTACACCTAGCTTCAAGATTCCCTTATCACAAAAAGATGAACAGTACAATACTAACTAAGCAAGGCTGTACCTTTCTAAACCCATTGATTTCAATGAAATTAGAAGGGTATAACTTTACTTAGGATAGCATTTAATCTGCTTTTCTCATTGGGATTTAAGGTGGATTACAAATATGAGAGAACTATTCAGTCACGCAGTAAGCTGATTACAAAACATGGTAAAATTTGAATGATAACATTTGAATGTAATAGCAAAGATTCCTACTAAAACAAAGCTATTCAATCAGGAGGCGGATTTATAAAATATCATAACATTTAAGTCTAATATAAATGATTCCTAGTAAAACAATATAATTCAGTAGTACTGGGATTGAAAAACTGGAAGGGAAAAAAAACACATTACCCCTAATAGGGTTCACCTCCCAAGCTGATCCATTATACTACAGCTTTACTCCCACTACAAGAATGCCTTCTGGAACAATTCTGTTTTGTACATTTTGTGAAACAATAGAAGTGTGGGGGCCTTTTTAATAGCTTCTGGCAGACGATTCTATAATGTGGGAACCACCACAGCACCCCTAATTCCAGCTGCGGGCCTTTTTATTTTTGTTTTTTCTCTCAAACTCAACCTCTGTGCTCATACACATACGTATATTTTGATATATAAAACAGTCTTGTAGGTTGCAACTGAAAGCAACTGCTTAATAACTCATCAGTTTCTGCCATGTGTGCACTTGAAAATCCATTCCTTCCCAAAGCTTCCTCTTACAGGTGGGAAAGAAGGAGCAGGTGCAGAAAAAGGGAAAGCGTTGAGCAACCTCTCTCCTTCCACTCTCCTCCCACTCTCCTCACTGTCATACGCAGTTTCTGAGGTGATAATTCCACTCACAGCTGTACTTCACTTGTATACATTTGAACTTTGCATAGAAATGCCACAAATACACTTTTTTGCATTTCTTGGCCTTCTGACACCATGATTTACATTTTTCCCTCTGTGCCCACATATATAATACCTCTGCCAACTGAAAACACACTTCACACTCTGATCCATGAAACCTTATGCCATATTAAATCTCTTAAGTCTTCATAGTACCAACACACCCTTTGCTTTGTTGTACCAATGTCACATTTAATTTCCCCCACCAGGGTCTTAACTTCCTTCTTGCTTTTTCCAGTTCCCTCATTTGGGACTTAAGGCTCCAGTTTCCAGTTCCCTCAGCTTGGCTTTATATTTTGCATAAGGGTGTCTTCAGCTATATACAGGGGTCATTTCGTAGAAAAAGAGCTGCAAGAGCTCATTAGCATAACCTATTAGCATATGCCACACCCCCTGACATCACCGGAAGTGTGCACCAGCCCCTCTAACAGGCAGAAGCACCTGGGATCCATTCTTTCCCCCCTCTCCCTTCCCTTCGCCTCCAAGTCGGGCGAAGGAAAAGGGGAGGGGGAGGATCTCAGGCACTTCTGCCTGACAGAGGTGCTGGCGTGCCCACAGCCAGCCTGGGTGAATTATAGAATCATAGATTCATAGAGTGGGAAGGGACCTCCAGGGTCATCTAGTCCAACCCCCTGCACAATTCAGAAAATTCACCAATACCCCCCCACACACCCCAGTGACCCCTGTTCCACGCCTAGAATATGATTTAAAAAACCCTCCAGGATCATTGGGGGCCAAACTGGCCTGGAGAAAAATTGCTTCCTGGCCCAAAAGTGGCGATCAGCATTTCCCTGGGTGTGTAAGAAAGGGCCACAAGAACTAAGCACTGATGCAACCCTTCGTGCTCTACCTCTCGTGATTTGCCTAAGTTCACACAATCAGCATTATGATCCTTTTAAAGTTGAAAGCATGATATAAATGCAAAGGACTATTTGTAAGATTATCTGTAAGACACAAGACCAGGACACATCTCACTTCATACTGAGCTTCCCTACCATTTGCCACAACTAGCCCACCACACAACCAGGATCAAGACTCCTAAGTGGACCAACAGACAGGCATACACTCGTTTGAGAAACTGAGTATAACATTACAACACCTCTGGAACATTACAGATCAGTAGAGGCAGCACTGCACAGTGGTCAGAGTTGCAGATTGATGTGGGGAGACCCAGGTTTGTATTCTCACTCTGCTGGCTGAGTGACCCCGGGCCAAATCTCCCCTTCTCTACCTAACCTACCCCACAGGGTTGTTGTGAGGGTAACACACACACAATTTTTAAAAAGGTGTTCAAAAGTTGGAACTATTGGAAGGGGAAGGACTTGCCTGGGGCACCACTGGATCTAGGGCTGGTCCTGCATACATGCAGCTGGGATGAATCTGAATTAGCGTTACAGAGTGCTCAGGGGTAAAATCTGTAGGGGCTTGCTACATGTCCCCACCCCCTGGCCTCCTCTCAGGGCCGGCCCCAGTTTTTTAGCACACTAGGCTGCAACAAACTTTGCAACAAAATCTGAAACACTATGTACAACAAATACTTTTCAGCAAACTAAATCCTGGCTTGAGTCCAGTGGCACCTTTAAGATCAACAGATGAGCTTTTTTGTGCACAAACACTCTTCTTTAGATACAATGAAATATAATGTCTCCAGCTGCTCCGCCACCTTCCCTTCCCTTGGTTTGCTCGGGGAGCCCGAGCAAGCCAGCTGCTGGAGGGAAGGAGAGGCGGTTTAAACCACCTTCCCTTCCCTTGTTCAGGATCCCCGCAGCTGCTGAGAGCCCGAGCAAGCCGGCTGCTGGAGAGATGTGCATTTGGTTCATCTGAACCGAATGCACACCCGAAAATGGCCCATTCGGGGCCCTTTCAGGCTGCTGCGGGCCAAATTAGATTCTCTGATCTGAATCGGCTTCCCGCAGTTCGGCCCCATTATATCCTATGGGCCATTGAACCATCCCACAGCTTGCCAAATATTTCTACTCTTTAGTAACTAGACACACTTTGGAGAGTATGTGTGATAATTCTTCCAATGGGACTATGTGCACTGAGGAGGCTTCAGATATTTTTATTATCTGTGTAGGCTTTTTAACATTATACTAGTATTTCTTTATAATCTCTGCTGGAAATAAACTGCCAGTGGTTTTCATCAAAATGTTATATTTATTAAGAACAATTTCCCCATCTGCCACTACTGTGCTCCTGGCAGCTTTTTCCCTGTGGGATTAAAAATATGTGTTTGTCTCTCTAAATACATGTTTGGACAACTTTCTGAAAGAAGGTAGACAGAACAAATACAGCTTGGAAATATAATGTACTGTCCAATTTGCCCACAGGAAGAGATACTATTTATGGCCAGGAGATCAGGCAGACATTTTCTACACACATTCTAGAGGTTCCCTCTTCTGCTCCCCTGTTGACTGTCCCCTTCTTTACTTTGATAGGCTGATGCAAGTAGCTTCCAAATGAGTGGATTGGAGCATCTCTGAATTTTGGTCACCACCCATTCCAGTTCCTTAGTGCAGGGCTAGTGCAAAGAGCTCAGTTAGGACAATTGCCAGCACTACTGAGCTCTATACCAGTTTGGGGGATTATGCTCTATGATAATTACAGTACAATCCTGAACTGATTTGCACACTTCTAAACCCATTGACTTTAATGAATTTAGAAGAGTGGAACTCTGTTTAGGGTCACACTGTTAGTCCTTTGTAACTCCTACCGGTTCAGACTTCCTAGTTGAAGGAATTTTAAGATTCCATATTGACAACAGATACTGCACTACATGGAAAGAACTTCCATGTAGCCTCCAAATTGCAATTTATCAGCAATGAATAATGAATTGGTTGAATTTAGCATGCTACGTATTCAACATTCTTGAAAAGTAAATTGAGGTGAGCCCATTCAGGCATAAGTTATTAACACAGTTAATTATTATTGCATGCAAGGTTTCCTGCTCACTAATAAGTGCTGAGTATTACAGTGGTGGTCTTTACATGGTAATTACCTCTGGAAATTCATTGTAATGTAGCTCTCATATGATAGCTGGGTTATCATCTGAAAAATATGTAGAAATGTTCCCTGAAACACAGGGCAACTGTGAGATTAGTCCTAATGCCTTTGGAATGGAAATGTTGTCATTTTCAGCAATAGTTTTCAGTGGTTATTGGGAGCTTGACAAGGGACCCTCAGTAACACAATCAGTCATTTTGGATGAGTCTCTTTGAAAAATATCTGGCCCAACACTACAAACTTCTCTCACCTTATGCAGTTATAGGACAGTATGTTTTCAGAGGGCTACTGCAATGCCAAACATGCCCAACTAATGCCTGCCTTGAACTAAGAAAACACTATGAAACATGCTCAGTGTCCTTTGCAATGTGGAAGAGTTTCTCAGCAGACAAAATATTAGGAAAAGTAGTGATAGAGTGAAAGTCCTGGATCCATTAGTAATTTCCACAGATGGAAGGGATTATTGCCTGTGGAGCATGACTTCCTTACTACCATATTCCATCCGCATCTCAAAATGCCCCCCAATGCTATTTCAGGGGTACAGGGAACACCAAGGAATACCTTGGGGTGTTGTGTAGTGAGTAGGAGTGTCATGATCTGTGCAGGACTGGGAGCAAGGCCTACTGCAGCCTGGTCCTAGGAGAGACCTGCATGGCAGTGGAAAGCAGACATAGCCTACAATCCCCACAATGTGTAGTGAGTAGAAGTGTCATGATCTGTGCAGGACTGGGAGCAAGGCCTACTGCAGCCTGGTCCTAGGAGAGACCTGCATGGCAGTGGAAAGCAGACATAGCCTACAATCCCCACAATGTGTAGTGAGTAGAAGTGTCATGATCTGTGCAGGACTGGGAGCAAGGCCTACTGCAGCCTGGTCCTAGGAGAGACCTGCATGGCAGTGGAAAGCAGACATAGCCTACAATCCCCACAATGCTTAGCGGCAGTTGTAACCAATCAGTGTCCAGGGATTGTGTGAAGAGACTGTGAAAAACTGTGTGTGCTGTGTGTAAACTGTGTTCTTTCTCTTCTGCGGTCTTGTCTCTCACAGAGCTAAACTGAGGGGACAGTCTGGTCTGAGGAAAAGTTCCCTCACTTGGGACAGAGTGAGTACAGGAACAGGCCTGGTATAAAAAGCTGTGGGTCTTGAAATAGTAACTAGTTAAGTGAGGCTGCGGTCACACGGAGCATTAGCCACGCTAGAGCGATGGAAGACAGGCAGAGTTTCCGGGCGTGATCTCACCGGCACATCTGGGAAGCGTAGCACTTCCGTGGCTCAACTGAGGCTTCCCGCCGAAAACACGCAGCAAAAAATTAGTACCTCGGAGGTACTAGTTTCCGGTAACTGCGGGGCAAGGGCAGGCGTCTGATCGCGTTTCCGGAGGCATCCGGCGCCCACCCATGTCCCCTTGCGAAAAAGGTTTTTTCCCCCCACATCTCCGTGGATGCGCACAAGCACCCAACGGAGCATGCGCAGTCGTGGTGTACACGAAAAAAACCCATCCAGTTTGCCGCACCGCGCGCTTCTTTTTTGCACGCGGAATTGTCTTGCGATCAGCACCTCTCCCTTCCCACGGAACCTCCACAGTACCTCCATGGTACCTCAACGGGAGGTCTGATATCTTTACCACGCGTTAGTTTGCCCCGGGGCAAACTGCCACGCTTCCCCCCCACAGTTTCCTGCCCGTGTGACCGGGGCCTGAAATAGGTAGTCGCATTAGATTTGATTATTTTGCCTTTAAACACTGTTATATATTTTAAGCACCTTCTCTTGTTTTCAATGCCCCATTACTGTGTTGTTAAACCATTTGTTTTATGTTCTCTGCCTGGTCATCACGCCTATATTTTCTCGGCTTAAAAGGGGCATTTTGGTTGGGCTTGGGAGGGTACTCTGGGCTTTCTCAAGGAACCCAAAGTCCAGAGTGGTGGCAGCTGAAGGTGGCAACCCACGGGGAGTCATGACAAGGGGTATTGGCAAAAATCCCACCTTCCATCCATGGAAAAGCAACCCAAAATCTGAACTGGGACAATTCAGAATACAAATTCTTTTCATTAAGAAAAAAATCTTACCTCAACATGAGGCAAGCCAGACTCTTCCACATTCAGGCAAGTTTGTGTCATGTTGGGCTTGTGTTCCTCTTGATAGGATCATACAGTTCCACTGGTGCAGAATAGAATAGAGCTGGCATTTGCAATGCAGGTTAAGAGCATGGAGGTATTTGTGAACCCAATGTTGCTATTAAAAACAGGTTGGTGAGATAGCTAAGAGTGCTCTCTACCAGCTGAATCTGGTTCATCAGCTGTCTCCTTTCCTAGCTATATTCAGACCACCTGGTCAGTCTGATCAATGCTTCTGTAACCTCATGGTTAGACTAAATATAATGCCATCTGTGTTGTGCTGCCTTTGAAGACAACCCAGAAGTTACAACTGATTCAGAATGTGGAAGACCAATTATTGTTAGGAGCTGGCTTTCTGGAATAGATCTTGTCTGTTTTAAAACAGATTAATTAGCTAGCAATTTATTTTTTAGTCCAGTTCAAGGTATTATGACATTTATAGCCCTTCATCTCCTGGGATCCACATATCTAAAAGACTATCTTTCTCAGTATGTTCACCTGCACCAAATGGTCTTCAGATTAACACCTTGGGGTTGTTTTCTCATTAAAGTTGGCCCACCTGGTATTAATAAGGGTCCATCCTTTGGCTGTGTTTGCTCCCACTTTATGGAATGGGCTCTCAGATGTGAAGATGTGAGGGAAGCGCCATCCATGGAAATTTAAGAAGGTCTTTTAAGTTTATTTTATTCACCAGAGCTTTCCACAGACAATGTAGGTTACAGGCATTTTATCAAATCTTATTAGGGTTCACTATGTTTTATTAGGTTGTAGGGGAATTTGGGGTTTTCTTGCCTTATGATGTCCTAATTGTATATTGTAAGTGACCTTGACCCATGCGGGAAAGTGGGTTATAAATGCATAAATACATATATGCATACATAATGCATAGAGTTATTTTTACACAGTTGTTTGATGAAAAACTATACAAAACTACCCAAAAAGAAGTATAATGCAACCATATGTACACTATGTAATATATACACACATGCAGAGTGTGGTGTAAGCTCTTGTAACTGAAGCCACCATTATCAGAAGCACAAAAGAGTCATTTAAGTTGATAGGTATACATACAATTGCTACAGAGAAAAAAGAGAGGGCCCACAAGCAAACAGCTGAGACCTCAAGGATTATTATTATTATTTTGGCAATCAGATATCCAGTCTCCTCTCACTTCCCTGAACGTTTGGGTCCCTCTTTTCCCTAAGCATCAAAAAGCTGGCTGCATCCCCTTGTAATTATATCACCAGAGTACAGAAGGTTTGTCACTCCACCTATCAAAGGTATTTTATGGCCCCGGTCACACGGGCCGGATATCGCGGGGGGAGGTGTGGCTGTTTGCCCCGGAGCAAACTACCGCACGGCCGCCAGATCAAACGTCCAGCCGACGTCCCGTGGTTCGGGGGGAGGTGCCGATCATACGTCAATCTTGCGGCGCAGCAAAAAAGCGGTGCGGTGGGGGTTGTGGGGGGGGTTTACCGAAGTGTGCACATGCGCCGTTGGGTGCTTGTGCACATCCCATGGAGACTTGGGGGAAAAACCTTTTTGCGACGGGACATGGGCGGGCGCTGGATGCCACGAGCTACCACCAGAAACGTGATCAGACGCCCGTCCTTGCCCCGCGGTTTCCGGAAACTAGTACCTTGGAGGTACTAGTTTTTTACGGCGCATCTTCGGCGGGAAGCCTTGGGTTAGCCATGGGAGCTCTACGCTTCCCAGATGTTGCAGTTTGATCGCACCTGGAAAATCTGCCTATCTTCTGTCTCTGTAGCGTGTATTTACTTTTCCTGAAAGTCAAAGTTCTTAAATATTAATTGAATCTTCTGTCAATTGCACCATGTTTCCTACAAGGCATTCTTACAGAAACCTCTTTTAATTTCCTGCCATTTGTCTCCTTGACTACCTGACTTTACTATCCTCTCAGGGCTCCTGAGTAATATCCTTTAATACTGCTCAGAGAACCAGCCAATAACATGTCCTAATGGGTGTTTGACACTCCATCTGTTTTTGAGCAGGTTTAGATTAACTTAATGAGGATGCCCTTGATTCACCCAAGGACCCCCAGGCCATGTCTTCATGGCTGCCACAAAGCATAATGTTTTTTGGACATATGGTTATGAACAGAAGCTAGCAGGCATTGCTTGAGGCATGAATTAGGCAGGGCCAGAGGAAATATAGCAAGAGACCTCAAAGAACACTCCCTCTTTTTAGATGTACTTGTGGCTTAACCATACCAGCAAATTACACTCTAGTATATGATCTTCCCTGGCTGGTATATTTTCAGCCCTAACACTACCAGCTCATTCTTCTGCTTTCCTTCTCCTGTTGAGGAAAGAGTCCTACATCAGCAGCAGCAAGAGGAGGCAGCAGTGTCCATAGTGAGGGGGTAGGTGAGCAATCATGAGCCTGCTGGTTATTTATTTATTTAGAGATTTTTACCTGCCCTACCCTGCAAGCGGGCTCAGGGCAGCTCACATCAAGTGACAGAACAATAAATTAATTCATTAAAACATTACAACTATAAAATACCTTTAACTAGGTTAAAATTAAATTAATAATTTAAATATCTATTAGCAGCTCAGTAATTAATTTCCATTCCAGTATGCTATGCTTATGCCAGGAGGAGCAGTGGATCATTTGATGGAATAAGACCACTGCTCCTAGTGCCAGTGATCTAAATCACTGTTGTGGGTACTGGTTCGGCTGAGGCTGACTCCTCCTCAGATGAGGAAGAGGCGGGGGGCAACTCAGCCTCTTCTGGAGTGAGCCCAGAGGACGGCGCTCAACAGTACCTGAGGAGGAAGGGTCCCCAGCAGTTGCACCAGAGGTGCAGCCAGAAGGAGAGATCATTCCTGAGCCTGGGCCAGCACCCTCAGCTGCAGACACCCCAAGGCCAGACTCCCCGCCTAGTTCTCCTGAGTGCCCCAGACATAGGGCACACCAGAGGCTAACTATGCAGGAGTGAAGGAGTGCCAGACTGCAGCCCCTGCAAAGGCAACAGGAGGAGTTGTAAGCCTTTGCAGACTCAACTCCCAAGGAAGGAAGGATCTGTTCAAAAACCCTCCATGCAGCTGCTTCAGCGCAGCAGCAACTCTGCATAATCAGACCTGCTTCTGAGTGTGCAGCAGCTGCTTCTTGTCCTTGGAAACTTGCAATCTTGACTTGACTTTCCAGCTATCCGACCTTTGGCTTTGTTACTGACTTTGATTTCGGACCATGTTTCCAGCTTCTCGTGTATAGTCTTGGTGGCCACCAGCTAAGATAGCACAATCACGCTATGAAGCACATGAAGCACTTGAGGCTTGAGGATACTTTGTTTCTCAAAGGAGGATAGAAGGAGGAGAAGATGGCAGCACTGGGACTGAGAATATACCAGCCGAGGATGAGAATATATCAGGGCTTGATTTGTTGAAAGGCTGCATTTATTTTTATTATTTATTTGTTTAGGTATTTTTATCCCGCCCTCCCCGCAAGCGGGCTCAGGGCAGCTAACAAGAGGGCAAACGTCCATATATAAAACCACTGAACATTAAAATCATAACTGTAACAATATCAATAATAACAGTAAAAAGTGCTTCAGTAGACAAGATGGTCTTAGATGTTATGGTGGCATCTTCCAGTCAGCCCCATTTGGGGTACCACTGTCCAGCAGATCGTTCCGATCCCATGTTGTTCATGCCACACAATGTATGGCTAAGCATCCCAGGGTGATCCCAAATCCCGGTGATATTGTCTCCATTGGTGGTGGTGGCGGCGGCAGCGGCCCCTATATGAAAGCCTGGTGGAAGAGCTCCGTCTTGCAGGCCCTGCGGAACTGCATAAGGTCCCGCAGGGCCCTGATCTCCTCCGGGAGCTCGTTCCACCAGGTAGGGGCCGCCACTGAGAAGGATCTCGCCCTGGTCGCAACAAGTTTTACCTCCCGAGGACCTGGAATCACCAAACGGTTTTGGGTCCCCGACCGAAGTGCTCTTGGGGGTACGTGCGGGAAAAGGCGGTCCCTCAGGTAGGTCGGACCATACATATATACAGAAGGCACTGTATATAACTAACACATTATTTTTGTCTTTTGTCTAGATACAGCCTACATGTCTACGAAAAGCGGGGATATTTCTGGCCTGGAGGTTTATCACATTTTCTGGGCTTGGCACTGTAGGAGGTCTTAAGCTGCTGACCTAAAGGATATCATCCAGGTGCTCACACAAGTAAATCTGTAAAGACAACTATTCCTTATTCATGTTTTAACAGGTATACTGTCATGATCATATCACAACACACCCATGAATAGAAACCCTACATAAGAATCAGACCAAAATATCTTAAATTTTCTACAGTGCTGACTGAAGGACAAAAAATATTAAAATGGGGAGGAGGGAGAACCATTTAGTTCTGTCTAGTTCCATAGGCAATAAAAAGGAATTTATTTTTTCTTGACCATTATTAGTAGGATAAAATGGAATTTCTTCTAAACCAGACTGGATTGAGGTAAAATTAACAATGTGATATTCACCATAGTTGTTCAATAGTATAAGTCTCTCAAGACCCTGTGGTGCATGCATATGAGATACAGTCTACCAGTTATCTTAAGAAAAGAAAATGGCCTTGCTCTTATCCTCAAAGGAAATGAACAAGAGGGTACATAAGATAGTGAGTTCAGATAATATTGATTCCTGTCTGTAAATATAATCTGATCTCAAAGAAGATCCAAGGGGCTTTGATAGGGGACAATACTGGCTTACCAAAGGTTAAACCCTCTCTGCACAAACCATGGTTTGACTTAGAGTGCAGAAGGGCTAAGAATTTACTTAATACTAATTATGCCTTACACAGAAGTAACCCCACAGCTTTCTCAGCAATGGATTTGAAACGTCAAAAAACCCAGTATAAGTCTCTCATCAAGAGCAAGAAACAGGAAAGTATTAAAGCATCCCGGGCAGAACTTTGGAGAGTGCTGAAAGAAAATAATTCAGTTTTAGTTTGGAAACTGGTCTCTGTATCATCAGGTAAGCCTCAAAATATTCTTAATAATTCCATTTCCTCTGAGACTTGGGTAAGAGGCTGTATAGTGAAACCATTACAAGCTCTCCTACTCCTGACAACATCTTCTATCTACCTTCATGGTCTCCGGTGAGTTGCTCAGAACTGAAACAACTTATACACACCTTAAGGTCAGGGAAAGCCCCTGGCATAGATTTAATTTTCTCAGTGTTAATTAAGATTAATGCTGAATGGTGGGCCCTTGTTCCAGCATCCCCATTTATACAAATTGATCAGTCAGGAAGAATCCCCAAGGATTGGGGAACTGCCATAATCATTCTTTTGTACAGGAAAGGCAATAAAGAAGACCCTAATAATTACAGACCCATAAGCTTGCTCAGCATAGTGAGCAAACTTTATGCAAAACATTTATTATGGAAATTCAGAGACTGGTTAGAAAATGATTTCTGTATAGTGGACAGACAAGCTGGATTGAAAAGGTTGCAGCACATTAGATCATTATATGATTTTGGACCACCTGGTTGCCAAATATTCATCTAAGTATCCCTTTATACAGCCTATCTTGACCTTAAATCAGCCTTCAACACAGTCTCTAGAGTTATTTTATGGGATAAATTAAGCTCTACCAACATTGACAGGTGCCTACTATTTCTTATTCAGGTCCTTTATAATCGGACTTCAATACGGGTCAAATATACCCCCCAAGAGCACCTGACAGATCCCATTAGTACAAGGGATCAAACAAGGTTGTCTTTTGGACCCCTTTCTTTTTAACTTTTATATTAATGACCTGGTGGTCACATTAACAAGCCGGAGTGTCATCCTCCAAAACTTGGTAACAAACATGTTGGTGTTCTTCTATATGCTGATGATTTGGTTCTTCTGTCAAGAACACCTACAGGCCTTAGAAGAGCGCTTAAATAATTTTTTTAATATTGCCATGACAATAGTTTAGAGATAAACTACTCCAAAACCAAGGTAATGGTCTTTGCTAAAAAGTCACAAAAATCTAATCACTGGACTCTCAATCCCTCCTCTATAGAACACGTTTCTAGTTTCAATTATCTGGGGGCGTTTGTTCCAAGAAAATGGTTTAAGTTCCAGCAATATAAACATGGTAACACTAGAGGCCAGCAGGAGTGCTAGGGCTATCCAGAAATTTTATTGGTGCAAAGGGGATAAATGCATAATAGTTGACTAGTAATTTGGCCCATTTGTTCAAGGCCAAATCTCTCAACCAACTTATTGTTGATGCCCCCATTAATATCACTTCAAATTTTTAAAAAACTGGAGGATGTTCAATCTTAAGTTTTTGAGAACAGTTCTCCAAGTCCCCCCGGTACTTCAAATGCCTTTATTAGAGTAGAAATTGTCATGATCCTGGTCGAGGCAAGGCTTTGGATGTTGGTTATTCAATATTGGCTGAAACTTTCATTTTTTCCCAGAGGGTTGGCAAGTTTAATTTTCCAGGATACCTTTGTTCCTCCTTGGCGAAGGGCCATTGAAAAAAAACTTTCTCACCTTGGCCTCTCAAAACAGTTTCTCAGCTCTCTCACATATGACAAAGCGAGAGAGTTAGTGAGACAGAGAATGTAGGACATAGCTAGACAGGATTATCTTAACAGCTCATGCAAATGGCGAGCCCTCTTAGAACTGCTTTATAAGGTACTGCCTGTGTCGTGCCCTATCTTTTTTATTTAGAAAATCATGAGTTACCCTCATGAGATGGGATGTGCTCCCTTCAGCGGTTACAGAGGGGAGGTTTAATTTAAAAAACCCTTGCTGATCATATATGTCCCTGTTGCAATGATGGAATCAAAACTTTAATGCACATTATATATGACTGCAGGGCATATAGCCACTTTCATGATATTCTCCCACTCTCTAAAACTACTCTGTCCTCAACTAGTCAAAAGATGCAATTACTGAAGAACATCTTAGAAAGTAGATTCCCTGAGATTACAGCTACACTTGCCAAATTTGGCTGGTTAGCTGTAAGGACTAGAAAGCTGCTAATGAAAGTATAGATGTAATTTGCTATAGGATTTAACATGTCTTACTTGCATGTGCTATTTGTCAATTGCAATGAACAGAACCTTCAGTCAGTAAGATTTTTTTATACAAAGAGAAATTAAAAAGTGTGCACTTAATATTTTTGTTTGCAGATAAGCACAGTGTTCAGTGTAAAAGACCATATTAAAATACCATAAATACACATTTCAATCTAATACTATCATTTATATATAACAAATAAGGAACCTGCATGAACTTGTGGGGATCACTTCATTTCCCCTCATATAACTCACTCCACACTATTTCCCATCTCCTGGCATCCCCTATATCCTCTTCCCTTTCCCTACTTCTTTCTCTCTTCTCCTTAGGCAATCAGAAGTGATATTATAGCATCCTGCTATAAGGAGGAGCGCAGGTACCCCTAGGTCACTGAGATCTCCTTTCTTAAAGGTATAGGAACTGTCTGTATTATTTGCAGGGGAGTAAACCCCTCAATGTAGTTTAAAAAAAAGATTTCAGTTTTTTTCCTGAAAACCTGGAACTTTGCTCAGGCTTGTTGAAAGACCTGTCTTGCTTGTTCAAGGCCTTAATCTTTGGCTTTACGTATCCACAGATGGGACCACATTTAGAATTAGATACATTGATGATGTGCTTGCTTGCATGGGCAAGCAGAAGATTAGAGGAAACTACTCCAGATTCCAGAGACATGGTCATGTTTGCTGTAATAAAAACAATTAAAATGTCGTTGTATAAGCTCTTGTTCCTGAAGCCAACTTTATCAGAGGCACAAAAGAGTCACTTTTGAGTTGGTAAGTATACATAAACATTGCTATAGAAAAAAAGAGGGGGCCTACAGCCAGTCAGCTGAGACTTGAGGGATGATTTTCTTGGTGATTATTGAATAGCCAGCCACTTCTTCCCCTAATCACCCAAATCCCCTGTCTTTCTCTAGCTGGGCCAAGCCTAACAGTAAGAAAGCAAGGGGCTGCTAAGCTTGCTGTTCATCCTCTTCCTTGTCTTCTTGTGCAGCTAGGAGAGGGGAACTGTTCAGGCCCAAAATAGCCTTTGAGAAAGAATCTCTGTAGCTCCAATGGTACCTGGAAGAAAACCAGAATGTAGGATGAAGATGTTGGAGGGATGATAGCCAACATTGCAAGATATTTTTTGCACACCCTCTGCTAAGTATGGTGCAAACATGAAAATAATTTACTTAAATGTCCCACATCAGGGCTTTTATTGTAGAAAAAGCCCAGCAGGAACTCATTAGCATAATAGGCCACACCCAACAGCAGAAACTCATTAGCATATTAGGCCACACCCTGACAGCACAGCTCATTAGCATATTAGGCCGCAACCCCATGTTACCAGAAGTGTGGTCATCCAGCCACACCCACCTTTTGCTTCTTATTCTGTTTACCTTGTTTGTTGTCAAAACCCAGGGCTTTTTTGGTAGCAGGAACTCCTTTGCATGTTAGGCCACACACCCCTAATGTAGCCAATTCTAACAAGTTTCTGCTGTTGGGTGTGGTCTATTATGCTAATTAGTTCCTGCTGCGCGTGGCCACCTCGGGAGCCAGCCGGAACTCCGTTCCTGTGCGTTCCTGCCCAAAAATAGCCCTGTCCCACATAGATCCTTATGAAAGACTGCCACAGTGCCTCTTCAGGGAAACATTGACTTCCAAATTGGAATGGCCTGGCCTGAATTTGAATTGTCCTCTTATGGGTCATTGTCTAGTTATGGGTCATTGTCTTTCAAGGCCAGCTCCTTGGGATATTTTTGCCTGCAGTTTATTGGAGGTTTTAAATTAACCAAGAGAACAATTTTGTTTGTTGTAAAGGTACTAGACTGCTGTTTTGTTTTTGATGCAGTAGAACAACATGGCAACTCCTCTGGAATTATTATCACAAAAAATAAAACCTTTCTACCAAGACTGAAGAAAGGAGAAACTTTTTAAGCTGTTTGAATTAAGTTATTCCTGTCACTATTTAGTTTTTCCTTTCTTTCTGAAAAAATATCTTTGCATTGGTGGCCTATCATAAGTCATGTTTTCTTTTAAGTACCCGGTTCCTGAGAGAGACTAGCTATGCCCTCTATTAATAGAGACAGCCGTATTGGAATGATTCCACTTTGGAATATACAACATTCTTCATTTGACTAACTGTCAGTATAACCAGATACACCAAGAGGCCAGATGCAGAAAGCCTTTTATTTATCCTAATGGGACTGAAAACAGTTTTACTAGATTGGCAAAATACACATTGAACTCAACATGCTGGAAAATATGGGAGCTAGCAAAGGCAATTTTGTCATAATTTAAAAACACACATACACAAGTTGTTCATAAATCAGATGATGAGTGAGAGGGGTTTTTTATTATATAACAAAATTCTGTTATCCTTAGGAAAATTAAACTGTGGGATTATTTTCTTGAAAGGGGTGAATAGAAAGGTCATACCTCCAATATTTTAGTAACCTCACTATAAACCACTCATTTCATATGAACAACCCAAAGACAGCAAAGGGATTATTCTGTTGGCTGTATGTTAGGGTGATCTGTTAAAAGGAGTTGTAATTAGAAATTACAATACAGTCCTCAATAGAGTTATACTCTTCTAAACCCATTGACTTCAATGGACTTAGAAGGGTGTAACTGTGTTTAGGAGTGCACTGTTCACCAAGTATTAATACATCAGGAAGTAATGGAAGATGATAAATCATACAGAATGCAGCTATCCAGTATGTATTGGAAAAGGGATATGAACATGGTATCTGAAATAACTTTCGGGCATGATAAATTGCTATGCTGGTATCAACCAAAGAACAGTGTGATGTTTAGTGAATATTAAGAGTGGATAAAGGATTGAATTTTTTATTGAGGCATGAATGCAAAATATATTCAACAACATTTTTGGACTCTAAGAGACATCCCTATCTACATCCATAGTTGAGCAACTGGTGGTACCAAAACAGATAGGGTACATAGAACTGTGATAATCATTTATTCTATATGCTCTTCAATCTTCTGTCTGGAAGGACTCAGGTGATAATATAAACCAATCACTTCATTACCTGCCAGCCCCTCCCATTATGTGAAATTCACCATATGTGGTCTTTGCACTTTATGATACCCAATGCCTTCTACTGGCAGTCTGGCAACTTAATTTCAACTGTTATAACCCAGTTGTGAGTCTTGAACCACTGGCTTAGATTTAAACTATAGAGTTACATCACCTGGCTCCTATATACTTGCAGAAGGAACCAGCAGAAGACTCTTCTCATGAATGGGGGGGGGGAACTTCCACCAATGGAAGAACACCATTGGAATCTCACATTAAACCAGCATATTCAGACAGAAAAAGAGAATCAACTTTATAAAATGGCTCTAGTGTCCAACTGGGCTGGTTTGTCCTGGAAATTTGCGTCAACCATCCACAGAGAATTGAGGTAAACCGGTCATTTAACACACCAGGAGAGTTCCCAGGCTCCTGGGGGCCAGGAGCAAGCAGAGATAGTGGTATTAGTGCAATGTTTAGTGTCTGCTCACCAATTGTATCCTCCCACAGTTGGCTACAGAGCAGGAAGAAGCAATGGGTGAGCTGCTGCCTATTGTTGGACATTTTAACTAGAGTGTTCAATAGACATATCAGCTTGTACATTTTCTGTAATAACTTTAATTTGAAGAGTTATCCTTAATGTCCTGCTTAATTATAACATTGGTGCGTGCTGAGGACCTTATTTCCCGAGACGGGAACGATCTTGCATCTCTGATGGGAAAATCTTGTCCTCATAATATATCTCAAGCTTCTCTGCTGGAATTTTTGAATGCAAGCATGTAGCTTTATTGCAACTTGGATGTGCAACTGCTCCACACATAAAGAGATGCTATTGCTTTTGGTCTAGCTGTGAAGCTGGGAGATCAAAAAATGAAGATAATTAAATGAGAATCGTTTTGGTGTGGATCAGCCATGGGTGAAGGAGGACAGCAAAATTAAAGCAAATGCATATAAGGATAAAATGGAGTTTCCTATCAGCAGCCTCCAGATTTCTGCAGTTTCACTTACTTCTTGAGAAGCAAGTTTGCTCTGAGGGAATAATCCACTGCATATGACCTTTCTACGTAAGTCAGTTTGTTACCCGTCATTCTGAATACCTCACAAAATATTAAAACAGTGCTCAATTATGCAAAGCATTTTTATTTGTTCTGATTCAACAAAGACAATTAAGAGTTTAATTAATATATAACTACACAATACTAAATTCCAGCTGAGCCTTTTATGCTTGCTAAGAGATGATATGTTCTCAGGGATGCATTTCAAAGCATACAAAAAAGCATACTGCTATTATTCTTTCCCAGCAGGGTATAGCATTTTTCCTTTGGGAATCTCCTTTTTTCTGGCTGTGCCTAGAGAAGGAGTAGGTTTTTATACCCCAGTTTTTTCTACCTTTGGGAATCTCAAAGCAGCTTACAATTGCCTTGCCTCCTCTACCCACAACAGTCACCTTGTGAGGCAGGTGGGGCAGAGAAGTTCCGAGAGCCCCAGATCACCCAGCAGGCCTCATGTGGAAAAGTGGGGAATCGAACCTAATTCTCCAGATTGGAGTCCACCACTCTTAACCATCACACCACACTAGGTCTTGGAAGTCCGAGAATCCTGAATGAGCTGGAAAGCTAGTGTTAGATAGTCTTCTGGCATCTCTTGAGAGCAGGAAAGAGAACAAAGTGGTCTCTAATGTGAAAATGAAAGAAGCTAATACGGGGGGGAAACCGAGAATAAAATCTTAACAAAGGTTATTTTTTAAAAATAAAAAGAACATCAGCAATGTGTTTATTCCAGCTGGTTTTGGAAAGGAAATGTGATAAAACAACACTGTGCAGGTGTGGGCTGCCATGGTGATCTGCCAATGGAGTGCTACAAGATCTACAGAATCTGTGTAACTATTGATAGCCACCAGTAAGTTTCCTTTATGAATTCACTATATGTATGATCTATCAAAGCCCAAGCTCCATCTTAACAAGAAAATACAGTCACTTCTGACTGCTCCTTTGTCATATGGCAGAAATAATTGACTTTATGCTGATTGTAAATCTATACTTGCAGCAACTGAAACATTGGCATAGCCCCGTTTACTCCTCTACAGAATAACAAACCAGCTCTGATAAATACAATTGGATATGAGTTGAGCTTTACAGCTCCCATTGGTACTACTGTTCAAGCAAAAGAATCCTAAACCAAGTTATACCCTTTTAAATTGACTAAATTTACAATTGACTTAGAAGAGTGCAACACTGCAGCTGCAATACTCCTAAATTTTAGTAAGAAGGTTAGGATTGCACAGTGGTATTGTTGGAAGCGAAGGACTTTCCACTGGGTCTTAGCCTCAGACTTCAAAGGAGGACTATAAGAAAGTCAGAGAGATAGGCTAGGTCCCTGAACATCCTTTCCTTTCTACTGCTGTGATGATATCCCTTTGATGTATAGATTACTACTTACTTACTTCTAGCCTTTTACACCTTCTCTCCACACTGTGCCTAGAATGGAATTCCTTACAATAAAGGACTCATATTAGTTAAGCAAAGGTAAAGAGGTTCTTTGTGTAACTTGTTCCTTGTCGGCACACACAAACCAGATAGGCTGTGAAAGTCCAGTTAAACCAGGCACCTCCATTTGGATGTCATGGCAAATTGGAGATTAATGCATGACTTCTCAGACCAAGAATATTTCATTGCTCTGTGTATAGTGGGAGGAGCAAGGCAAGTGCGTGAGAATGGCAATGAACTGTGTCCATGTCTGCTATGGACAATCCTCTGTTTGCTCTGTGGTCTGAATGGAGGATAGCTCTTTGAGCATCTAGCCATCATGACAGCTAAATGTAATCTTCATCTTTTGGGAGACTGTACTTCTTAACACCATATGTTGGAGTGCAAATGGCAGGAGAGAACTGTGGTTTTCATGCCCAACTTGAGAGAACCAAGAAAGCTTCCCAAAGGGGATGGGAAGGAGGAAGGAAGGAAGGAAGGAAGGAGCTTTATCTAGGTCAGATTCAATTCAGAGATATACATTCTGTTTACCTAAGTGCAATTTAATGGTTGAGGCAGTAAGCAAGGAAACAAAGTTAATTGCAGATGTGAATGGCCTATATATGCCAGAATTACTTCATGATTACAGCTTGATGTTCAGCTTTTATTCTGTAGCATGTTGGACTGCACCTTACCTATAAATGCCTTCTAAAGGTGCATGTAGACAAGGATTTAGGCAATTGTAAGTCATCATATGACAGTTGTATTGTCTGAGAATAGAATGGGACTCTATAATTAAAATGTGAGCCAAAATCCTGAACATTTCAAAGGGAGGATCATTAACCGGCACAGTGGCATATGAAGGTAGATTTTGTTCCCCTGCATTCTCAAAACACAGAGCACACTTGGATTCAGATAGATTTCTGTGTCCAATAATCAAATGAGATCTGTGCATCACCTTATGATGCCTTAGATGGACCAAGAAATCAATGTTAACAATGCCATCTGTATTTTTAAAGCATCAAGGACACATAGAAAAGGATTTTCAGTAGCACATAAACATGCTCACCAACCTGGTTATTTGGACAACTGCCATTAGTTGGTCAGGATTAACTCTACAGGAGTGATCATGGTTATGTTTAAAGATCGTGTCATCCCATATTCTGTGTTGCAAGTTATGAAGCGTATCCAAGGGTTTTTGTCCCTTTCGTGTCGATTCAACCACTAAACCCCTGGGAATGTTTTTTCCTTAATGTTAGAATATATTTTACTTTATATGTTGATATATTTTCTGCAGTTCAAAATTTATTTTTTAACTTAAACATCACACAATTTATTAGCTTCTATATTTTGACAAGTGGGAACCCACAAGGACTTGCAGGAGGTATCTCATTTTCCCCGCCCCACTATTTCCTCTTTCCTGAAAGCCCCCAAAGCATCTCCTCTTTTCCTGCTTCCTTCTCTCCTTCTAGGGTTTCCAACCTCCAGGTGGGGCCTGGAGATCTCCTGGAATCACAACAGATTCTCCGGCTACAGAGATCAACTCTCCTTAGGTTTGCCAGTTCCAGGTTGGGAAATTCCTGGAGATTTGGGGATGGAACCTTGGGAGGGTGAAGTTTGAGGAGGTAAGTAACCTTAGCAGGGTATAATTCCACAGCGTCCACCCCCCAAAACAGCCATTTTTTCTAGGGGAACTGATCTCTGTCATCTGAAGAGCAGTATTAATTCCAGGTTATCTCCATCTGCTACCTGGAGATTGGCAACCCTAGTTTCTAAGGAGGAAATGGCTGCTTTGGGAGATGGAGTTTATGGCATTATACCCTTACTAGGAGGGAAGCCCGTTGTAAGGAGAAGACAATGGACGCTAGAAAGACAGGGGGCTCCCATCCCGCGCTTTCTCCCCCCCCCCGCAGACCCCGGGGTTGGTGGGAAGCAACTGGCTTCCTGGGCGGCTACGGACAGGGGCCTCTGGGCCACCTTGATGGCCATGTGCCCCAGCAACATGCCAACCCCCTTCCACGCACAGGCTGTCCGCCGGCGTGCCTCGGCGGGCTAGTACGGCTGTGGTGGCAGCAGGCCCAGGTTTGTTCTGATGAACCCACGGCTGGTGAAGGGGCTGGGTCACCCATCACGTCGGATCGAAGTGAGGCCATTCCGCCTGCTTCCCCCACCCCCAGACCCCAGGGCTGTGCTGCATGTGGTGGCCTCCAGGCCAGCTTAACAGGTCTTCAGCTAGGCGGCGCACCAGCCCCCGCCCGCTTGCAGCCTGGTTGCCGACGTGGCTCGGGCCTCAGCAGCCCATGACAACTGTGCCAGCGGCAGCAGGAGCAGGCTCAGGCCGGGGTGCCTGTCGCGTCAGAAAAAAAGCAAGCCCCATCCCCCCTCTGCCCTCCCCATACCGCTGGGCCCTGCTGCGTCCAGCAGCCTCTGGGCCTCCTCAACGGCTCTTCATTCCAGTGGTGCGTCAGCCCCCATCCACTTGCAGTCTGGGCGCCACGTCGGCCAGGGGTGACAATGACCAGTACGGGGGTGGGAGGAAGGGGCTCAGCCAAACATCCAGCAGCTCCATGCATACTGAGGGCAAGCTGGTGGCCGGGGCTTGTGTGAGCAGGACCCCGCAACACAGTCAGCCAATGCAGGCAGCACCTTTGGAATGGCAGTTCAGGTGGGCAACTGATTTTGGTGTGAATAGAACTTTGCCACCCCAAATCGCTTTTATTAATAAGGAGAGATGAGGTCCGTCCCCTCCTAAAATCTCACCATCCCCAGGCCCCATCCCCAAATCTCCAGGAATGTCCTAACCTGGAGTTAGTAACTCTACCTCCTTCCCACCCAACAGCCAACCTACTTTTATCTGTCCCTCTGTTTTAAGTTTTCCCTCTGTCCTCCCATCAGCCTCTGTCTAGGAAAACTGTGGCCCAGTTGTGTGATGTCACAATTTCGTGCCCCATTTTCTCCTTCTCAGCCATTCACCAACCTATATTTTATCTGCCTCCTATTTTCAGCTATTTTATTATTTATTTACTTCATTTATACCTCACCGTTTCCATAATGGGGATCAAAGCAGCATATGTTATTCTCCTCTCCTCCTTTTTATGTGCACAACAACCCAGAGGGGTAGGTTACTGTCAGGTCCTGGGGGCTTTGGGTAGGGCCCTCCACGTGTGACGTTTAGAGAGCTGGCTTGGCTCTGGACTCAGATAGCACAGAGAGAGGGGGGTTGTGTACACCCTGTTCCCTCTCCCCTGCTCATGGTAGCCCAGTTGCTCTCCTGGCATCTCTGGGTCTCACATGTGCTCTTCCTGGTTCAAAATCACCCAGTGAGCTTCCACAGCAAGATGGGGCTTTGAACCTGGGTCCCTGAACCTATTGTGGAGCTCTAATGGCTACAGCATACTGGCTGTCATAGAGTGGCTGCTGTTGAACAGTAGCAAGCAGCCAGGCCTAGTCATGGAAGTCAGGTGGTATCAAGTCAGCTAAAGGTTGCTGCCAAGCCTAGGGTCCAGCCTCCAGGTGGGACCTGGAGATCCCCCAGAGTTACAACTGAACTCCAGACAACAGATATCTAGACTCTATGGCATATTTGGCTGATGCCTCTCCCCTCCCCAAACCCTGCCCTCTTCAGACTTCACCACAAAATCTCCGGAAGCTTCCCAACCTGGAGCTGGCAACCCTAGTCAGGCTTGACCCTAATGAGTCCTCCCTCATAGGCCAAAATAAGCCTCAAAAGGGCCCTGCCTCCTCCCCCTTCCTTGTACTGATAGAATCCAGCTTGGTACTAAGGGAATCTGTTGCTTGAATGCTACGAGTGCTCCTTTTATAATTTTTAGATTTTTAAAGCCCCCTGGGGTACTTTTCACATTTGTAGAAAGATCTGCCTTGCCCATTCACAGTTCCAGTCACTGGATTTAACTATTGAAAGACTGGCTGACTTTGCTATTAGAATATAAGATATGCTCAAATATACCTCTATAGCTGTGAAGAACAGCTTACTCATCTGTGAAAGCAAAAATGAAGATGTTCAAACTTTGTGCCAGATAACATTCAGCCTCAGCCTGAGCTCAACCCCAGAACTTGTGAAATAGATTTATGAGTAGACTTTCCTTGATTTCCCTTTTCATTCACTACTTGCCCCTTTTCTAGTGCCACCTCTGCTTCTATTCTACAGTGAAATATAAGAAGATCATGAATTGGATAAGTCGGCTCCCAGCTACATAAGATCGTTTTCACAGCTTCAGCAACAATTCGTGTTTTAATTTCAGCTGGATGTTCCAACCACAGATTATTATTATTTTTTTATTCAGGCTTATAGAGGCTTAGCATCTCCAACTGGCCAGCTTTTAATAGCGCACAGATTTTTTAAATGCTTGAAGTGAGAGCTCATCAAGGCAATATAGAAGTAGGTGTCTGTAATCACAGATCTATTGGAAGGGAACCAGAGCTGAATCTTGATACCTTAAACAGATAATCGGTGCTCTGATCATGCTGCTCTCAGGGGCAGTCTCTGCCCGAGTGTGAAAAGCACTTGGCACAGGACGGAACTACATCTAGCCCTGTAATTATTTTTAAAGTTTTTTTTTCCTTCCCAAATGTGACCGGTGGGACTGCTACTCCGAAAAGGGAGGACTCTGTGAGGTAGGGAGATTTTTTTAAAACCCTTTCCCCATACTATTTTGTCATTAAAGCATGTGTTTAAAATAAGTGTTTCATAAAAGGCACCCCCCCCCCTGAGAATGAGTGGCCCACAAGTTTCCTTCTCTTGGAGCTCCCGTGCATACAGGACAAGAGGAAATGGAGTACAAGATAGGAGGGGGGGACTAAAATTCCAGCCAAACCACTCAAGACACTCTCATCTCAAGACACTCTCATCAAAAGCCTGTCTTGGATACCTTGTAGTTACTTTAACTCCGCCCAGCTGATGCCTGTGAATGCTGCTCTCTCCCCTTGGAGTTGAACGAATCAATGTTCCCAAAATGAAAGCAGGTATCCTAAGTCACCCAAGGGAAGCAGGACATTAATCATAGCAATCCAAACGCCACTCAAGCTTTGTTTTAACCCAGTCAAGTTCCCCACACCCAACCAGCCTCTCAAATTGGATTTTTCCAGCTCAGATTCAAACTCCAATAGCCTACAGGAACACTAATATAAAAAGGGGTCTCCTGCCCAGCAATTCAGATTTGGGTGCCCTTGGGAATTAGGAGCTGACGCTTTCTGTTCCCCAAGAACAATCTTTCCACCACAGCCTTCAAGGAGTCCTATACTACATTACTCCCTCCCCATCTCATCACACAAAGTATATTTTATACTCATCCTTTTATTCTCCTTGAGCTAGCAACAACCATCCAAGGTACCTTTACATGGGGCTAGACTCTGCGTACTAGACTTATCAGGGTATATGTGATACACTGCTGGAGAAGTGCTTAGCTTTGAATTTGCTCATTCTCTCCACTTTCATTTTCCACTCTCCCTTTTATTCCAGATAAGTAAGTAAATAAATAAATAAAGGGACCCAAAGCAGCTAACAAAATTTAAAGCTGTGTGTGTGTGTGTGTGTGTCAAATCACCTTGAAACATGAATAAAACAATTACCATATTACTCCCAGACAGCTCCAACCTATCTCCTGAAGAACTCCATTACAATCCTTGCCATCAGGGTAGGGGCTTTTCTGATGCTATCCAGCAGGCTGGTCCAGATAACAGGAGGCACCAGAAGCATGCACCATCACAATTCTTAGTTGTAAATGTTTCAACTGTGGCAACTGACACTACAGTTCCAGATTAATGCTGTTGTAGACTTCACAATCTGCCAGTGACATACAGTCCTTGAAAACTCTGTACCATTTCCTCAGCATGATCTTGTCCCACCAAGTGCCAGTGTAGGAAACATTGACCTTTTTATCAGGTCCCTGAAGGTAACATGGGGCTTGCATTTCACTTGCAATTTCTTCCCCAGCTAGTCATTGCAATCTGTCTTAATGATCCTGATCTGTCAACAACACCAACTTGCACACAGGAGGCTATTAAAAGTGGAACCTCTGGCCTCCACCCTCTGGAAGTGCCCAATGACAGGTGCTGGTTCAAGCAAAGCAATGCCCAAAGTGGAGCAATTCACTTATTGCTCCATAGGGGGAGTACTGAGAAGAAAAGAACAGCAGAGGCCGTGGAAGTCGCACCGGAGAAAACTGGAAGAAGTCGCCCACTCGCCGGATAAACGAACGATCGGCGCCGGGAGGGTACCTGGTAGGGCTCCCCCCACCCCAGACGTACTGTGGCCATAGTTAGGGTTTCTGCATAGGTCTCTGCATCATGCACCGTGTAAGCCGCTCAGAGCCCTTCGGGGGTGAGCGGGGTACAAATTGAAAGTATAAATAAATAAATATAAATATAAAAGAATGTGGGAAAGGGTAAAATTCCCACTTCCCAATAGCAGCCTTGGCAACTTTGTTTGGGAAAAAACCCAGTCTTTAAAAAATAATCAGTATCCTCCCAAAAAGAGAATACTGTGATCTGTCAGGTAACATGACTGAAAAGTCTATTGTGTTCTATATTTTAACAGGAAGCCTTCATAATCCAAATTTTTTTTTGCCCTTAGTCTGTCCCTATCCCATCAGATTCCATTCAAGCTCTGACCACCAGATTCTCTTCTGGCTGTACTTCTGGCTTTGCCAGATCCCCCCTGATGCTGCCTACTTCTGCCTTTGCTCCATCTTTGTGTAACCTGTTTTGCCTGCCTTTGCATCTTCCTTGAGTTCCACCCAAAGTGCCCAGATAAGGGGAAAAAATCAAATGAAGGCAGATACTGGACAAGAGATCACTAGTGGGTGGCACCTTCTAAGGATGCTCAAACACCTGCCAGTTCAGCTGATATTTTGCTGGCTGGCCTGTTCATGAGCAGCTGAAGCCTGTTTGCCAGTTTACTTTTTTGATCAATTCGAAGTGCAGTGCAATCAGTAGCATTTCACACATGTGCCTTTTCATGTAGTCCGATGGGAGTTGTTTTTCTTGCCCTACTGCAGACCTGTCATCACTGTGCATCACTCTGCAGCAAACTGTGTAAATAGAGAAAGAACAAAGCAGTCATTCCAATTTTAAACCAATCACAAATAAACACTGTATTATTTTTTTAAAGAATTCTGACCATTTGGCATTTGTCCAGGTCTATATATAGTGATATTAATGGCTGCCAATCTGTTTGGATGAGCAGCATTTTGACTAGGGATGGGCATGAACTGCCTCACAAACTAAAGTTCATCATAAATTTTGGACAGTGATTTGCAAAGCTATGTTCGTGGAAGGGAGCCTATTTGTGGTGGTTCATGGTGGTTCATGAATGATTAAATTTTCAGAAAGACTGTCTCTGCTCAATTAAACCATTTACAAAACTCCAAAGCAATGGGGGTGGAATTCCTCAGCCTTGGAAACACCAATAGGAACCCTCCAAGGCTTAACCAGCACTTCTAGCTGCCAATAACAGAGTTCCCATTCTGCTCTGTGGGATCAGAATTCTATATATAAACTCAGCTAAGCTCTGCAGCCTCTCTTAAGAACATCAGAAGAGTCCTGCTGGATCAGACCAATGGTCCATCTAGTCCAGCATCCTGCCTCAAACAGTGGCCAATCAGTTCCTCTGGATGGCCAACATCAGGCCATAGAGGCAACGGCCTTCCCCTGATGTTTCCTCCTGGCTCTGGGATTTAGGGCCTTAGTGCCTTTGAATGTGGAGTCACCATGCCCAGTAGCCATTGGTAGACTTATCCTCCATGAATCTATCTAATCTCCTTTTAAAGCTGTTGATTCCTGTGGGCATCACTACATCCTCTGGCAGCAAATTCCACATTTTAATCACTGTCTGTGTAAAGTAATATTTTCCGTTGTCCATCCTGAACTTACTGTCCCTCAGCTTCACTGGATGCCCTCAAGTTCTAGTATTTTGAGAGAGGGAGAAAAATTTGTCTTTGTCAGCTCTCCATCCCATGTATAATTTTATAAACCTCTATCATGACCACCCCCAGTCTCTTTTCTAAACAGAAAAGTCCCAGATTCTTCAGCCTTTCCTCATAGGGAAGGTGCTCCAACCCCCCAAATCTTCTTGGTTGCCCTCCTCTGCACTTTTTCCAGGTCTGCAATGTCCTTTTTTGAGATACAGGGACCAAAACTGTACACAGTATTCCAAATGAGGCCGCACCATAGATCTATACAGAGCCATTACAATATCGGCTGTTTTATTCTCAATCTGTTTCCTAATAATCCCTAACATAGAGTTTGCCTTTTTCAGCCTTGCAGCACACTGGGTTGACACTTTCATTGAATTACCCACTCCAACCCCAAAATCTTCTTCCTCTCAGTCTCAGCAAGTTCAGACCCCAAGTTCAAGTTTAGCCTATACTTGAAGTTGGGATTATTTTGTTCCAATGTGCAGCACCTTGCACTAACCAACATTGAACTTCATTTGCCACATTGTTCCACACTCACCCAGTTTTTAGAGGTACTCTTGGAGCTCTTCACAGTCAGCCTTGGTTTTCACCATCCTGAATAATTTGGTGTCAACTGCAAACCTGGCCACTACACTCCTCACCCCCAGTTCCACAAGGGAATGTGCTCTCTCAGCTGTTCACAGTTACACTGAGAGGCAGGGAACTTCTTAAAAGCGAACTAGCAGAGCACATTCCCTCATGATTGGGACTCCTCTCCCCTGCTAGGGTTTGGAGGTCTTAGGTGGACGCAGGGCTCTGAGCCACCCGTCTCTCTGCTCATGCTGAGAAGAGGGGCTTAGCTAATGGGTTCCTCAGCTGAGGACCTACATTTTGATTGTGATATCTCTCTCCTACTGGGGTTTGGAGGTCTAAGGTGAACGCAGGGCTCTGAGCCACCCTTCTGTCTGTTCATGCTGAGCAGAGGGGCTTAGCTAATGGGTTCCCTGGCCGATGACCTACATTTTGATTGTGAAATCTCTCCCCTGCTGAGGTTTGGGGGTCTCTTACAGCAGTTATTCAGGGGAGGGGAAGCATCCTCCCCTTTTACTGCTCCTGCCTCCAGTACACCCCTCTGCAGCTCCTCCCAGTTCTGTGCCAGAAAGCAGCTGTCCCTCCTCCCACCTTCTCCAATCCTGGGGCATCATTTCCAACCCACACTTTGGAAACATTTCTTCATCCTCCCCAGAGTCTCCTCTCCTGCCCTCCTACCAGTGTCCAGAGTGAGCAGGCGTTCTCCCATCTGGGAGACATTCTCAGTCCCCACTGCTCCCTCCTGGACCTGGCCAGGGTGGATGAGTTGGTCTTTCTCAAGGCCAACCTCCCCCTGTTGATCTACCTCTCTCTGGACCTCACAGGATAAAATCCAGGCGTCCTGTTGTAGCCCTGCATGTCCCCCCATTTCTTCCCACTCTCTGGGTGATCTAGCAAGTGGCAGGCAGGTTGTACCCTTGGCGCTTGGGTGGGAAAACGGCTGCCTCGGCCAGGTGGGGCTTGACTCCCTCACCCAACACCTACCTCAAGAAACAGCATCTGCCTCATAATACAACACTTACCTCATGATCACTTTAAATGGAAAACTCTGATTTCCACTGGTCTGGTGGGGCTGAGGTGCCCGCCAAGCTGTTGTGGGGTAACTTTGGGGAGCCCCTGTCGAACCTCTGGAGATGTCTGCCTTACTGTCCTTCAGAACCTGCCCTTGGAGACTTGGGGGGGGGGTATGAGCATAGTGAGGATGCTTGCCTTGCTTCCAATGTCTGGCAGGGGGGGGGAGTCTGCCCAGGTGAAGTTTCCCTGTGAGTCTGGTGTTACCAGCTTGTTCCTTAGCCATTCCATAGACTCCTGTAACTGCAGCTGTTTTCCCAGAGAGAGCACTGGGGAGATCTGGGGGGGGCGTAACCCCAGAAATGTAATCTGCCCCCAACTTGGAGAGATTGTAGAGGAGTGGGTGGCAGGGTGAGGTTGCCTGCGCATTTGGTGTGTGGAGCTTGCAGGGGGTCCATTCTATATACTTTTGAACCTGTGGCTGACATTTTCCCCAAAAGCACTTTCCTGGTTTGACCTTAGTCCTGTTGGATTTGCACCTGCACAGTGCCACTGGTTCTGCTGGGCATGTTGCAATGGTTCTGCTGAACTTGCAAAAATGCTTTTCACCTTCAGTTTCTACTGCAGAGATTCTTGGAGACTTTGATTCTGTGCTGCAGGGCTTCTATTGACCTTCCTTCTTTTTTCTTCTTCTTTTTTTGCTGTTCCCCCCCCTGCATTGAAAACAATGGCAGATGGAGGCACCTTCTTTGGGAAGGTGTAACTCACACCCCATAAATCCAATCCTCACCAACCTTGGAGGGTAGGTAGAGGAGAGTCGGCCAGAAGTCCACTGCAAGTTTGGTGTCTCGAGCTTGCACAGGATCCATTCTATACACTCCTGAACCTCCTAAACCTGCACCTGTCATTTCCCCAGAAAGCACCTTCCTGGGGGCAGCTAATTTGGGGGGGGGCATAACTTGGACCCTGTAAATCCAATCCTGACCAGATAGAGATCATCTGTAAGTTTGGTGTGTCTTGCAAGCCGGTGGATCATTCTACCACATAACAAACTTCACAAACTGAACCAGTTCTTCTAACAAAAAAACGTTTGTGATGGTCCGTGGTTCATGAACTGCGCATGCCATGAACCCCAAGCCAAACTACATTTTCCTAGTTTGTGCCCATCATTAGTTTTGACCTTTTCACACTGTTAAAAATATTTTTAGTTGCTAACTGTTTAACGAAATTTAGATATTGGTTGTATGATGAAAACCACCAAAACAAGAAAAAGTTCATTTTAAAAGCAAATACTCCAAATGGGGAATAAAGAGAGCAAGCCAAAACAGGTTACTTGGGAGTAAGTCCCATATTATTCAGTGGGACTTACTCCCAGGGATTTCAGCCAAAAATCTGCTATACAAACAAGTAATTAAGAACCTAAAGTTAGAAACCACAGGTATTGCACAATTTGGCAGCTGCTTGAGTCAAATGGCGGTAAGATGAGATCCAAGGCTCAGCTCACATCCTATTGTAACTGTCTAAAAATGGTATGTTTGCCCAGTGAATATATTCATTGGGAAGTTCTCAGCCTTTCTAGAGTCTTCCTTCATAGACTGGGGTCCCAAAATATTTCATTATAGACAACAAGTATTGGATTGTGTAAACATTTCTTTCTTTCTTTCTTTTTTAATCCCCTGAAGGCAGGGTAGCTTTATTTATTTTTGTTTCACCTACATAACTACATAGAAGAAAAAAAGGGAAGAGTGAAAAAAAGAAGAAGAGTGGTGGTGGTGGGGGAAATAACAAACTAAAAAAACAAACCCCAGGATACAGACAGTGTAAAAGAAAAAGACCCCACACTATAACTAAAAACCCAAGAAAGGAAGGTCATTAACAGTTAGTGCATAGTTAGTCATAAAAAATTAAAGCTTTTGTTTAAATCAATGAATTAAGGAGATTAGTGAGTCCATTTTAGTAAATGTCTATTTTCTTCTCAGTGTGCATAAAGGCTTCATCCAGTTCGTCCATAGTCTTTTAAATCATAAGTGCTATTTGGCAACTCTTAGTTGGAGATCATATGCTTCTCTGGCCGTGCCTCCTTCTGCTCCTACTAGGTCTCCGTCCGTCTCGTCTGGGCTAGCTGCTTGGCCTCCGTCATCTTGCTGCTCTTCCTCTTTCGCTCCAAAAAACTGCTTCAACCAATTTTCCGCTTTGGACACCGAGTCAATTTTTTCCCTTTTGTCTCTGTATTTAAACTGCACCCCCTCTGGAAAAAGCCAGGCATATTGAATCTGGTTGATTTGAAGCGTTGAAATGAGCTCTTTATATGCTTTTCTTTTTTGTCTGACCTCAAATGGAACGTCCTTTAGGACCCTGATGGTTGCTGATCCCCATTGTAGGGGTTTGGTTGCTGTCGCTTTAAGAATATCATCTCTTGTCTGTCGTCGGAGAAATTTGATCACAATCTCACCCGGCAGGTTGTTTTGCTTGATATATTTAGAGTAAGACCGATATGTCACTTCGATCTCTGCATACGCTTCTGCCGGTGAACTGCCGAGCGATGAGGCGATTAGCTCAGCTGCCACATCTTTCAAAATTTCTCCTGCCGTTTCAGCCACCCCTTGGAATCTGAGAGTTTTGTTTGCTTTTTCCATTTGAAGGTTCAATAGCTTCCTCTCTTGCAAATCCTGCTTTTGTTCCATCAAACCAACTTTTTTCTTCAACTTTTTAGCATCGTGTGCTGTTTCTTTAAGCTTTTCGTCAGTTTGGATCGATTTCTTCACAAGCTCGGTGATCTGTTGCTGTTGCTTTGCCATGCTTTGGTTCGATGCAGCCATTAACTGGTTAAGACCATCGAGCCTTTCATTTATGGGCCGGAGTAGCTCTGATAGTGTGGAAAAAACATCTCCTTCCTCTACCCTCGGACTCTGAGAGCCTCGCCCCGTTTTTGTTCCTCTCCCTCGGACGCCGGCCATTTTCTGCTTTGTTTATACTAAAGAGTGCTTTTTTCACACTTCTTCAGCAAGTGTAAAACTTATCCGTAAATGCAGTTAAGTCTCTAGCACACTCGAGTGCTTTCTGTTCTCCTCCCCCCCCGTCTCTTTTAGAACACAGTTCCGTTTGTTTGCGTCCGGGGTTTCTCCCGACACCGCTGAAGGTGCGGGGGGGGGAATCAGAACTCACTTTAAAACTTTTTCGGTCGTCTCGCTCTCCGATTCATTGACGGTCTGGTCACAGACACCTTTTGATCGCGCTTCATTCGCTGACCTTCTTGCTTGTCCCGATCGGCATTCAGCTATGCTCGGTAAAAACCGAACCTCTCGGGGGGTGGACCGATTGGGGCAAGAAAGAGCGCCTCAATTCTCCGGCTTCGAGCCATCGAAGAGGTCGCCCTCCAAGCGCCCCCGGCTTGGAGCCTCCTTACTGAGGCTCACCTGGGGGTGCCACTTGAGGCGGCACCCCTCCAACACTGAGAATGTCTCCCAGGTGGGAGAATGCCTGCTCACTCTGGACACTGGTAGGAGGGCAGGAGAGAGCCTCCGCCATCGCTGAAGCCACAGACAGGAAGTCCGATTGTGTAAACATTTCTAACCAGAGTTATGGAACATGAAGACCCTTTTCTTTGTAGTCCAAAACTATGAGGCCTCTACTGTTACGATTACACCATATTCCTTGTTGGAGTAAGAAATCAGAATATCAGGTGGCTAGATTACAGCTACATACTATCTATTGCAGAAAGGTAAAGCTTTTTCCTCCTGCCAACCTAGCAGTTTGAAAGCAAGAAATTGCAAGTACATAAATAGGTACCACTTTGGTGGGAAGGTAACAGCATTCTGTGCACCTCGGCATCTAGTCATGCTGGCCACATGACCACGGAAATGTCTTTGGACAGTGCTGGCTCTTTGGCTTGGAAACGGAGATGAGCACTGCATCCCTAGAGTCGGACTCGATTGGCTTTCGAGCAAGGGAAACCTTTACCTTTACCTAAAGCCTTTTCAGATGTTTGGGAAGGCGTGATGATTACACTTGTAGGGATGTGGGATTGTGGCTAGGGATGCTCAAACACCTGCCAGTTTGGCTTATGTTCCATTCTCCAGTTGTGGACAGCGGCCTGAATATTTTTTTGACAATCTGATCAACAGTTCATTGATCTGTTTGTGGGCATTCAGCAGGTTGTTTCACTGTATTCCTTACTAATCATGCAGTATAGTGCAATTGGCTTTTTGCTCATGTGCATTCTCAGACATTTTGATTGAGCTGTACTACACCCCCCCCCCCCCCAATCCTTGCTGCCTAACTAGTCTGGTCAGTAGGCAATTGTTGAATTAGACAATGAGATCACTCACAGGTCAGTTATGAATAAATGCTGTGTTTCCATGAAATCCTACCCTCCAGTGTTCATCTAAGTAGTCCTTAATGATGCTAATGGCTACTAACCAGTTTGGATCAGGAATGTTTTTGCACATTTACACTTTTGGGAAAACCAGATGCAAGTGGGTTATGCATGTTTTACAGCTGCTCAAAATAAACCAAAGAGACCGAGTGACTGGCTTCACATCTGATCACCACCTTTGGATCACAATAATTTCAACAGTCAAACATGATCACAGTGATTTGTTGTTAAACTTTAAATGGTTAACTTAATTTTAACAATCATTATAAATGGATACTAAGAATGTTTAATGGGTACTGTGATTACTGTATTGTTGTTGTTTTTCTTGATGCTGTTCTTGGTGCTGTTTGCTAAGGCCATGATGACGAATGAAATTTGCAGCATCCCTGATTGTGGCAGCAAGTTCCATTCCTTCCCTACGTGTCTTCATTGGAACACATGTATATCTCCTACAAGTATGTGGCTCTCTCTGTGATATCAAGAACACTGGGTCCCTGATCATTCAAAAAGAGTCCTACGTTATGCACTTGAGGTAATTTGAAACATGCATTCCAATGAGCATTCATAGACCAGGCACAGGGTATGCTATCTGATTGCACTTCCTCCTTTGTTCATTAATAGTCATTATCACACCCTTAGAATTTCTGAGAAGTGCTAAAAGCATGGAACAAATTACAATGAGGCATACCAAACAGAGTGTGCAGAAAAAGTGAGAGCAGCTGTGGCAGATGGTTATTACATCTAGATGGAAGCCAGAATTTCTTGATTCTGTTTCATTGGAAACCAGCCACATTAAAAAATATGCTTAATTAGAAAATTCAGCACCCACCTGAGGTCTACATGGTGATATTAAAAGTACAGATGAAAGGTTTTGCTGATTAAACTTGGTGGCCACAGGTTAAATATGGCCCCAAACTAATTAGTAATGGCAATAACAAGCAACAAGACAGGATTTGGTAATTTTAACAACGTCATCATTATGCAGGCAGCATCCGCTCCCACCTGACTGTTTCAGATATGATGAAAAACAAACCCCCAAATTGGCTTTTTCTTCCAGCTTGTATTTATATATTTTTTTTAAAAATGCTGGCCTTTCAGGGCAAAATCATCATGTCTTTCATTGTAAGACCAGACTAATTGTTTAATTGTAGATGTCTGATCAGATTCCATGATGTGCAGTTTAGCTTCAAAGTATAGTTGGAGAGGTGGGGACCAAGCTGAACTATAGCTAATAGTGCTGTGGGAATGGGATTAACTTTTTCCTTCTGGAGGACTTCCTCCAATGAAGTCACCCTCAAAGCTCATTTTAATCCTGGGAGGGGGAAAAGACAGGCCAATAGAGGTCACCTGTCTTGTTCGCTACTGGAGCTAAGAACAGCATGTGTTAGAGGGATGGGAAGGTTTTGACTGAGGAATAATCATTGTTGCCACTTTTTAAAGACTGAAGTACATGTTGGGAGGATTTGTTCATTGCTTTCCTAATGTGACATGTTTGATCTTAACAGTAAGAATCACAGTGTGTTACTTGCAGTAGACAGTACTGAGTTGAACAATAACTATATGCTCTCAAGTCATAACTGACACATGGCAACCCCAGAACCATGGGGCTTTCAAGACAAGAGATGAGCAGAGATGCCATTTACCTTCCTCTGCATAGCAACCACAGTCTTCCTTGGTGGTGTCTCAATCCAAATACTAACCATGGCTTACCCTGCTTAGCTTCCAGGCTCTGATGAGATCTGGCTAGTCGGGGCTATTCAGGCTGCTACTCAGTTGAAACCAAAGTGCATTTTTCATACCTGTAACTTTGACTCTCCTGATAGATTTTTTGTTATTGCCTATTGATAGTCTTCTGTTATTGTTATTCCGTATGTTGTTATAATGCAAAATATTGCAGGTGCTTTTCCTTCTCTTCTTTTCTTGAAAGGAAACAATAATTTCAGCATCTCCTGAGGAAATACAAACCCTCATTCTCAATTACCTTCCTCTTTCTGAGTTCTTGTCAATCTCCTGAGAAAGCTAGATAGTTAATAACAAGCCAAAAAGATATTAAAAATGGCTATTCCCAGTACTGAGAATGAATGATAGTTTTGTTTATCATTTTTAAAAGTACACTAATAAAACTTTTCCTTTCCTCGAAGGCACCTTGCAACGTGTGAATTTATTGAAACACAGTCATCTGATTAATCCATCAGTTAAAGGGCAGGGAATTGATTGACCAAGGGAATTAATTTATAGTCCTAATTAACAAACACACAAAGATCAACTCTAACAAGAGGCATTAGTATATTGAGTACAAATAAAGGTGTTCCAATCTGATGAAAGATTTGAGACCAAGAAAGCAAACTGTGCATCATCAATAATTCCTTGGAGGAGATCACTTGGCTGTTCTGAGAGCAGAGGCATGAGTAATGCTGCTGTCTGGATGTGGGGGTGCCAGCCCCCAGCTCTTGTAGAGACAGAGACAAAAAAAAATCCATCCAGTTTTCTTTGCTCCTTGGTGGAATTTGTTTTATTCTTGTTAAATTACATTTAGAGAGGAATTTTTCAGGAACTACCATGGGGTATAGATTTGCTCTTGAGTTGGCCAATTTATTCATGGACCATTTTGACTATAACCATGCCTTTCATGAAAATAATCATTTTTGTGGCCGTATTTAAATGTATAAAATGCTAGATGATGCTTTTTTGATTTGGAATGGTTTTGAAGAACTGTTAAGACAATTCGGAATTCAGAGAATATGTTAACTCAGTCCAATGAATCTATCAAATTTGATATTAAATTTTATTGTCACCAGACTTGTTTTTTGGATATTGGAATCAGCTGGGATGGATTCTCTATATGCACTGATATTTAGAGGAAACCTACAGATGTTAATTCACTATTGGCTTTTGATAGTTTTCATCCTTCACATCTGAAATTGAGTTTCCCTTATTGCCAGATGCTGAGGCTGTGTAGAAATTGTAGCAACATCACATACTTTTTAAAGACAAGCCCATGTGCTGACTGAATAATTTAAAATGAGGGGACATTCATCCAGCATTTTGAAGCAGGCCCTACATGAAGCTATGAATATTTACAGGTAATTTTTGTAAAGACCAAAGTGTAAATCTAAGGAAACAAAGAGACTAGTTATTCCTCTTACCTATGATGGTTTGTCTGGCAAGGTGAGGGAGACTATTTATAAATATTGGCATCTTTTGTCAGATATCCGAAGGTGGAATTAAAAAAATCTGTTTGCTTTTAAGCATTCAAACATAAAATTAAGGGATTGGCTGGGCTCAGAATAGGTTCGGAACTACATTTTCAGACCCATTTACAGCTTTAGGAGGAGAAACATTGAGGGGTCACTTCCCCTGTGGACACTTTAGTGTTTGCCAGAATTGTATGAAGATTAATTCTTTTAAAAACCCTATGTGAACTAGGGGATATTATATCAAAAATTTCATGAACTGTAATGTTAGAGGAGTAATACAGGCAATATAATGCCTTTATAGACTTATATATGTAGGTATGCCTGCAAGGTCAGTTAGAATGAGGACTGTAGAATAAAAGCTGCATTAGCATTGGCAAGATCTGTCCTGGGACCTGTTTTGTTCAAAATCTTTATAAATAATTTGGCTGAAGGAATAGAGGGAATGCTTATTAAATTTGCAGATGATACTAAATTGGGAGGGGTAGCAAATACGGTAGTAAATAAGATTGCTGGGGTAAAGATCAATAACCTCAGATATGCAGACGATACCACTCTAATGGCAGAAAGTGAAGAGGACCTAAAGAGCCTCTTGGTCAGAGTAAAAGAGGAGAGCGCAAAAGTGGGCTTGAAGCTCAACATCAAAAAAACTAAGATCATGGCATCCATCCCCATCACTCCTTGGCAAATAGAAGGGGAAGTCGTGGAAGTAGTGACAGACTTCACGTTCCTGGGATCCCAGATCACTGCAGACTGTGACAGCAGCCATGAAATTAAAAGACGCCTGCTCCTTGGGAGGAAAGCGATGGCGAACCTAAACAGCATGATAAAAAGTAGAGACATCACCCTGCCAACAAACGTCCACATGGTCAAAGCAATGGAATTCCCAGTAGTCATGTATGGCTGCGAGAGTTGGACTATAAGGAAGGCTGAGCGCCGAAGAATAGATTTTTGAACTATGGTGCTGGAGAAGATTCTTGAGAGTCCCTTGGACTGCAAAAAGATCAAATCAGTCAATCCTAAAAGAAATCAACCCTGACTGTTCCCTGGAAGGCCAGATGATGAAACTGAAGCTCAAAAACTTTGGCCACCAAATGAGAAGGGAGCACTCACTGGAGAAGACCCTGATGCTGGGAAAGATTGAAGGTCAAAAAAGACGAGGACGGCAAAGGATGAGATGGTTAGACAGTGTCATAGATGCAACGAACATGAAATTGAGCCAACTTCAGAGGACGGCGGAAGACAGGAAGGTCTGGCAGGATTTGGTCCATGGGGTCGCGAAAAGTCGGACTCGACTGTGCGACTGAACAACAAAAGCAAATACGGTAGGAGTCAGGATACAGGGTGATCTTGACAGGCTGGAAAACTGGTCGAAAACAAATAAAATGAATTTCAATGGGCATAAATGTAAAATTCTGCATTTAGGTAGGAAAAATCAAATGTATAATTATAGGATGGGGGAGACTTGTCTTGGCAGTAGTATGTGAGAAAAGGATCTAGGGGTCTCAGTAAACCATACACTGAACATGAGTCAGCAATGTGATGTAGGGATGGGCACGAACCAGGAAAATGGTGGTTCATGGTGGTTGTGGTTTGTTTGATTACATGAACCGTGAACTTTCATGAACTTTTCCTGTTTCCCGAACCAGTTCGTGGTTCATTCAGTTTGTGAGTTCAGGAGGTGGTAGAACAGCCTTCTCACAAGTTAGATGCCAAACTCACAGGGAGTCTTCAACAGGTCCTTCTCTACCCATCCTCCAAGAGTGGCAAAGATTGGAATTCAAAGCAGGTGCTCCCAGGAAAGTTTAGCTCTAGCGTCCTCTTAAATAAGCCATGCAGCAAGCAATTCTTCCTAAGTCGTTCTCACACAATGACTAACTGCTTTCTCTTCTTGCTGCAAAGTGAAAGCAGCTGGGTCAGGGTGTGGTGTATATGTATATATACATATGTGTGTATGTGTATACATAAATTAAATGCACACACATGCAATCTGCTCCCATAGAGCAGAATGGGAACTCTGTGGTTGGCTCCCAGAGCTGCCAATCAAGCTATAGACAACTTCTGTGGTGTTTCTAGGGCTCTCTACAAGTCCACCCTAGGAATTGATTGAATTGATACCAAGCTGTTTAGAGAATGAACCGCTCCTCATGAAAAAGGCAGTTTGTTTTTGGATTCAGGAATGACGTTACTTTTTCCCCACCATAGAGAACACTGGAGGGGATAGGGGAACCTGTTTGGGGGCCCGTAGAATTGGACCCCCTGGTCCAATGTTCTTCAACCTTGGTTGGTATCTTGGGGAGAGGCTCCGGCAGCTACTCTGCGATTTTGGGGCCTCTCCCTCAAACTCCCTCCTCTCCAGCCCACAGAATATACCCTATGTTTTTGCCATTGACTTCAATGGCCCATAGGATATAATGGGGCCGAACTGCCGCCAAAATTCGGCGGCAAGCCAATTCAGATCAGAGAATCTGAATCTGCCTGCAGCAGTCCGAAAGGGGTCCGAATGGGCCATTTTCGGGGGTGCATTTGGTTCGAACAATCCCTAGTCCAGCTGCCAGCTGACCATTATCTATCAGTTGGCTTGTACCAAGCCCCTGTCTAGGCAGGTACCATCAGGCCAGACTCAGGCAGAGGCCCCCGAGTATTCACTGGCCCAGTCAGGGCTAGTTTCCTATTTTCCTCCTCCTTGTAGGAGGCTTAAATCCAAATTGGCTCCTGTCACTCACTCACTCCCATCTATGGTGACAGCTGGAAATGCCTGCATCTTGAATGGAGGCATGAGCTGCAGTTCTTTAAGAAATTGCTGTTGACTTCCTGGTGGGCTATGACAGACCACTGATTCTCCCTCACTCCCAGGCAGATTTTCCCACCAAAAAATATTTTTCATCTCCCTCTGTGACTGAGCTGCCCTTCAGTAGCATGTATTTAATCTTTATTTAAAAACAGAACTCCCAAACCCATCTAAGTAGCAGCTGTTGAATCCTTCAGTACTGGCATGAACTGCATAAAAGTATTAAAATTGGTGGTGGGGGGGGAATATCCTTTTTTCATGGCTTATTTTGATAGGCATGAGAGCAGAGTGGCATTGATATATGGAGATAATTGTGATTCCTAAAGAAGTTATCTGATTTGATGGTTTTGACTGGTGGAAACTAAATGTAGTTAATGAATTGCTTATATATGTATCTCATATATATGTATGCTAGTAGAGGATCCAGGGGTGGAAGCATTTACATGCTGAGCAACCATACCAAGATCTATGTAAAAGAAGTCTGAAATGCTGATCCTTGGACTATATCAGTCCTTAGTTTGACATTTTTTTTATACCTGATCAGATGTAAAAATAAAGATTTCCACTTTTGCCGTATTTATTTTTCATTGTTATTGCAGTCCTGAAACAAATTTGTAATCCAGTCAGAGCAATCCACTCTGTATGGCTTTTTTTAAAAAATAGCTTTCTTTCTCCCCATTCTTGAACAGTTCCATTGTTATATTTCCACTTGATTAGCTACTGTATTTTGGTTTGACTTTGCCATATTTGAAGGACATAATGGGGGCACATATAGCCTGAGCCTGGGATTATCTCTGCAGTGATGCATGAAAGGATAACTGTCATCTTCTCTTCCAGATACAAGAAAGGGAAGGGGACTGGGTGGGGGAAGAACAATAACAAGACAAAATGCCTCTCTGTTCCACTACTTCTATAGAGTGTCCATTAAAGGTGGATTGAAGTGGCAAGAATAACCACACAAGAAGCTTAGACTGATTTGCAGCAGCATGGTGAAAGCCAGTGTTCCCTCTAAGCTGAGTTAGTGTGAGCTAGCTCACAGTTTTTTATCCTCTGCCTCACACATTTTTGTCTTAGAGCAAACTAATTTATGCAGTAGCCAAATCTTCTGCTCACAGCTTTAATGCCAGTAGCTCACAAAGTAGAATTTTTGCTCACAGGACTCCATAGCTTAGAGGGAGCATTGGTGAAAACGGCAAGCTCCATCCAGTGAGCTGCTGTACCTTACTGGCCCCTACTCATGTAAGTGAAAGAAAAATCAGCAGTGTACTCCATGCAATTGCATTTAAAGAAGCCCAAATCCCTCATCATGTTACATATTGCAAGGGAACAATTACTGAGTCACAATGAGGATCCAGCCTTTTTCACAGGTGTTCAGTTCAATTTATTTCTACAGTCCTTAGACCAGTCATACAAAAAGAAGTACACCTTTATAATATTCCAAGATTTAAAATATTTCATAGGTGCACAATTGCATATTCTCTTACAAAGGCTGCGATCACACGCACAATTAGCCCTGCCATAGGCGCGAATGCCAGGCAGATTTAAAGGGCGTGATCAGACAACAACATCTGGGCAGCGCCCCGCAGCAATCGGCAACCTGTTTTGCTCCACCACAGAAGTGGAGTTAAAAGACACTGAAGAAAGTCCGGTAGCAAATGGGTTGCTACAGGCCACGGACAGACTGTCCCCTGTCTGATCGCTCCAGCGTGCTCTCAGGGCATCGGGATGGTCTGATCAGGCCATCCTGACTCCATGCCATTGTCCCCCCCCCCTCTCAGTATGTGTATCATCCCACACTCCATAGCGAGTCCTCAGTGCTGAGATGCAATTCATTGATTTCCCGTGTAAGCAAATTGAAAACAAACAGGGGGGAAAACCCTGACTCACCTGTGGTTGTGTCTGATAAGGCAGTGGAGGGCTGCCCCCACAGCTTCAAAGGACTGTGTGATCATGCAACTGTGGGTCAAATTCTTCTGGAGGGAATAGCCTTGCTTCCCCCGCAGTTTACCTGGCATGTGTGAACACAACCAAAGATTCCTCTTTGGGTGGGGAAGGATCCAAGGTCACGATGTTTGCTCTTGCAAATGTCATTGAACAAGTTAATCGACTGCTCAGCAGAATTCTAGTTGCAATAGAAGCCTATCTTGGAGATACACTGGCATATGGGGCAGTTGGCTCCCTGAGCGATTTCAGCACCCCCTTTAGGATTACACTGTAAAAGTAGGAAATGTCTCTTTACTTGATTCAGCACTGGCTAAATATTTACGAGCTTTCTCTCAGAGCATGCAAGAAAACAGCATTGTCTGTTTACTGGGAGTTCTCTCCCAGTTTGTAATGATGGTTCTTCCATTATTCCATTATCCATGGGATAGAGCAGGTAGAGAAAGAAGTGCTTTTCTCCCTTTCTCCCAATACAAGAATTTATGGGCACTCGATGAAATTGCTGAGCATTTAGAAGTTAGGGTTAGAATGGATAAAAGGAAGTACTTCTTCACCCAAAGAGTGATTAACACATGGAATTCACTGCCACAGGAGGTGGTGGCGGCTACAAGCATGGACAGCTTCAAGAGGGAATTAGATAAACATATGGAGCAGAGGTCCATCAGTGACTAGCCACAAGGTATAGATAGGAACTCTGGGGCAAGTGAGGCTCTGTATTCTTGGAGCTTGGGGGGGGGACAGTGGGAGAGCTTCTAGTGTCCTGGCCCCACTGATGGACCTCCTGATGGCACCTGGTATTTTTGGTCACTGTGTGACAGAGTGTTGGATTGGATGGGCCATTGGCCTGATCCAGCATTCTCTTATGTTCTTATGTTCTTAACAGTGATTATCAGAGACTGGTTTATTTATGTTTTACAATTTGTGTTCTCTCATGGTTTGGTATAGCCGGACTGCTCCTCGCCTGAGGCAGAGCTGAGTCAGCTGGGCTGAGGCAAGGAGTGGAGAGCACGTGGAGGGGTGCTGATAGACGGTAGGGGATTTTTCTTTCTCCCTTTGCCTTCCTAGCTGCTGTGTAGGAGCTGAGAGAGAGAGGGGTTCTTTGTAGCCTGATAGAGAGTGGTTCTGTTTAAGTCTGTTTGGGGCTGTTTTGTGCTTTGGGGGTTGTTGGAGGCTGAGTTGCTCTGGAGTGCTGTTGATTGCAAGCCCCACCCCCTATTGTGCTGGGCTCTGCTGTGCTGAGCAGGAAAGGGCGTTTTGAAACAAAAGGCTGCTCCTCACCTGAGGTGCGAGCCTTTGGCGTGAGCCTGTGGGTCCTAGCCTGTGGGTCTTTCTTGGAGGCCTTGTAAGAACCTGAGCAGAGGGCTGCTTCTGAGTTCTGGGGAGAGAACTGCTGGCAAGGTAGCCATTTGGTAGGTCTCCAAGTTTTCAGGGTACATTACCACAACAAGAGTTTAGGTCAGAGTTTGAGGAAAGTTCCTGAGGCTGTAGAAGATAGCATTGCTCCAAGAAAGATGGATAAAATGAAGGATCTACTCCAGTGACATGCGTGGGTTGCCCCATGATCATTTTTCTGCCATGCCATGAAATGCATTACACATGCTGCAAGTGCAAGCTTATAAGAATGCTTGAGGAGAAGGTGGGAGAACTCGAGGCACAAATCTGTACACTGAGGAACATCAGGGAGGCAGAAAGCTTTTTAGACATGAAGGAAGAGGGGCTCCTGAGAGAACGGCAAGAGCTAGCAAATTCTGAGCAAGAGGAAGGAAGTAACAAGGAACAGGTGGGTGAGTGGAAGAATGTGACCTTCAGGAGTAAGATAATCAGGAAACACTCACAGACAGTGGAGCTGCAAAATTGATACCAGCCACTTCTGATGATGGAAGATCAGAATAGCACACTCTGAGATCAAAAGGATGTGACTGACATACAAGCACATAGGCAGAGAAAAAACCAAGATATCCCACGGAGGAAGAGACGAGTAGTGGTGGTTGGTGACTCCCTACTGAGAGGGACAGAAGAAGGTGTATGCAGACCGGACAAGGAATCTTGAGAGGTTTGTTGTCTTCCTGGAGCGTGTATCCGAGATGTGACTGAGAGAATACCAAGACTGGTCAAGACCTCTGATCGCTACCCGCTCCTGCTGATCCATGTGGGAACAAACGATACGGCCCGAAGAAACCTTGAATGGATCTCCAAAGACTATGAGGCTCTGGGCGAGAAGGTGAAAGATCTGGGGGCACAGGTGGTGTTCTCCTCCATTTTACCTGTTGAGGGCCATGGAGC
>NW_015175975.1:251204-252304 GCF_001447785.1 Gekko japonicus
AAGCAGGCTCGAATCTGTAGGGATGGTGTCAGAAAGGCTAAAGCGCAGATGGAGCTGAGGCTTGCGAGGGATGCTAAAAACAACAAGAAAAATTTCTATGCCTATGTTCAGAGCAAAAAGAAGAACAGGGATGGAGTAAGCTCATTGCTAAGGGAAGATGGTCAAGCCTTAACAAGGGATGAAGACAAAGCGGAATTACTCAACTCCCACTTTGCATCAGTCTTTAACCGTAAGGCGAGCTGTATGCAAACTGAAGAATGCAGGACATATGAAAGAAGGAGAAATTGCCAGTCCAGAGTAAGTAAGGAAATGGTTAGAGAGCATCTAGCTGCCTTAAATACTTTCAAATCTCCAGGGCCAGATGGTTTGCATCCCAGGGTGCTAAAAGAAATTGCAGATGTTATTTCAGAGCCTCTGACTCTAATCTTTGAGATGTCCTGGAGTGCTGGTGTTGTGCTGGAAGACTAGAAAAGAGCAAATGTTGTCGCTATCTTCAAGAAGGGGAAAAGACAGACCCGGGAAATTACAGGCCTGTCAGTTTGACATCAATACCTGGGAAAATTCTAGAGCAAATTATTAAATGCTCTGTCTGTGAGCACCTTGAACGGAATGAGTTAATGGGTAGTAGCCAGCATGGGTTTATCAAGAATAAGTCATGCCAGACCAACCTTATCTCCTTTTTTGACAGAGTTACCAAAATGGTTGACTCTGGCAATGCTGTGGATATAGTGTATCTAGATTTTAGTAAAGCATTCGACAAAGTTTCTCATGATATCCTTGAGGATAAGCTGGTTAAGTGTGGGCTGGATGGTTCAACTGTTGGATGGATTCATGGTTGGTTGAAAAATCATACACAATGAGTGCTCTTAATTGGTTTTGCGTCTACGTGGAGGGAAGTCTCGAGTGGAATGCACCAGGGCTCAATCCTAGGCCCGGTGTTGTTCAATAGAGGGGATGCTTATCAAATTTGCAGATGACACGAAGTTAGGTGGGATTGCTAATTCTTAAGAAGACAGAGTCAGAATTCAAAATGATCTAGATAGGCTGGAACAGTGGGCTGAGACAAATAAAATGAATTTAAATAGAGATAAATGCAAAGT
>NW_015175975.1:252845-278344 GCF_001447785.1 Gekko japonicus
TGGTCAGGCCTCACCTGGAGTACTGTGTCCAGTTTTGGGCACTACATTTTAGGAAGGATGTTGACAGGCTTGAGCATGTCCAGAGGAGGGCAACCAGGATGGTGAGAGGGTTGGAATCCAAGTCTTATGAGGAAAGGCTGAAAGAGTTGGGTATGTTTAGCCTGGGAAAGAGAAGGCTTAGAGGGGACATGATTACAGTGTTCAAGTATTTGAAGGGCTGTCATGTAGAAGATGAAGCATATCTATTCTCTCTTGCTCCGGATTGCAAGACTAGATCTAATGGGTGGAAATTACAAGGGAGTCGTTACCGACTAAATATCAGGAGAAACTTCCTAACTGTAAGAGTGGTTGAGCAGTGGAACAGTCTGCCTCGGGAGGTGGTGGATACTCCTTCGCTGGATGTTTTCAAGCGGAGGCTGGACAACCATCTTTCAGGTATGTTGTAGGTATGTAGGGCTATCTTTCAGTATGCTCCTGCAGAGTGCAGGGGGTTGGGCTAGATGACCTGCAAGGTCCCTTCCAACTCTAACATTCTATGATTCTATGATTAGCTAATTGTTTGCAAATTATGATGTGAGACAGTCTCTTTAAACTAGAAGCACCGGGGAGCGCATATGCCTCTAATCTGCATATTTTGAGCTCATATCTGTGGGCTTCTACAGAAAGATTTCTAATGTTCAGCATTATTATATACTAGGAAGAAGGCCCGTTGTGGAAATAAATACAACGATCTCTAGAAAGAGGCTCTGGGTGGTTGCCCCGGCCTTGGATACTCAGTGTCAATTTGCTGTGGTGACCTCAGCAGGGTATAATGACACTGAGTCCACCATTTTCTCCAGAGGAACTGATCTGTGCTACTTAAAGAAGAGTTGTAATTTTGAGTGATTTCCAGCCCTCACCTTGGAGATTGGCAACGATGGTTCACCAGAAGGGAATGGTTGGTTTGGAGGGTGGAGTCTATGGCTTTTTTACCTGTCCAAGGTCCCATGCCTCCTGAAACCTCACCCTCTCCAGGTCCCATGCCTCCTGAAACCTCACCCTCCCTCACATTTCCAGGAATTTCCCACCTGGAGTTGGCAACCCTATCTCCTTCCCAGCCAATCATCAACCTACCTCCTCCTCTTCAGCTTCCCCCCCCTTCAGCTTTCTACCCCCCCACACACCTGCAGCCTCTCCCGTGCTCTGAAGCCCTGACTGCTACGTCACATTGGCTGTCATACGGGGGCCACCTCAGCAGCATATAAGGATACAGATCCCACCGTTTTCTCCAGGGGAACTGATCTCTGCCATCTGGAAAGTAGTTGTAATTCTGAGTTATCTCCAGCCTTCACCTGGAGATTGGACACATTTTACCTCAGAACAGCAAACTGTTTAGAATGTTAGAGGCAAAAGCCAATCAAGTCGCATATGCAAACGATCTCTGTGTTCTGAGGCAAAGGCCAATGAGGCTGCATATGCTAATAACCTCTGTGTTCTGACTGGCTACAGGGGAGAGAGGAACAGCAAACTGTTTAGAATGTTGGAGGCGAGACTCAAGGAATGCAGCTGGTGGATAGGGACAGATTCTGAGTGACACACCAGGGCGTCAACCAATTCCGGATCATATGGAATGTTCTAGAGAAGTGCCGCCACCTCAGCTTTTATATATAATGGAGACTAGGAGTAAGGCTCGATGTGGAAGAAATACTACGAGCTCTACAAGGAAGCTCCAGGTAAGTGTCTCGGCTGTGGCTGGTGGGGTGGCAGAGTGAAGAGGAAAATAGAGGGAGGAAAGCCATGTTTATTTCCTTCTGCTTAGCTATAAGGCAGGGCTGTCTCAAGTCATTTTGCTGTCCCAAGTGGGTAGTATGGGAGGACAGCCTCATAGTAACAAGTATGGTTCCCTCCACCCCTGACATATGTTTATTTGGGGTTATGCAGTGGCAGCTAAGGTAGAAAAGCACCTCCTCCTATGCCATGTCTTCTGGGTTCCAAGGGTCTGGAAAGCAGTTCCATAGCCAGTTACAGGGTTGCCAACTCTGTGTTGGGAAATACCTGTAGATTTGAGGGGTTTGGGGTGTGGAGGTACCTCAGCAGGGTATAATGCCATAGAGTCCACTGCCCAAAGCAGCCATTTTCTCCAGGAGAACTGATCTTGGAGATCTCCAAATGCTGCCTGGAGGCTGGCAATACTAAGCGGAGGGCCAGACCTGTAGATCTGAGGGGTAGAGCCTGGGGAGGGCAGGGTTTGGGGTACGGAGGGACTTCAGCAGGGTATAATGCCATAGAATCCACTGCCCAAAGCAGCCACTGTAGTAGCTGGAAAATTTTCTGTCAGGGAAATGATGTGCTGTGGCTGGGGAACACAGTGATTTCTGGGAGATCCCCAGGCCCTACAGGGAAATTGGCAATTCCAGTGATCATTTAAGGGAAGACTGGGATATGCATTTGGCAACTCCAATGACCGTTTAAGGGAAGATTGGGATATGTATTTTAACTCAGGACACATTCAATGACTCCCAACAGCAATAGCAAACTGTTTAGAATGCTAGAGGCAAAGGCCAATCAGGCCACATATGCAAATGACCTCTGTGTTCCGACTGGCTACTGGGGGGAGAGGAACAGCAAACTAATTAGAATATTGGAGGCGAGACTCAGGCAACGCAGCCAGTGGTTAGGGACAGCTTTTGAGTGACACATCACAGAGCCAACTGATTTGGGAGTGTGTGGAATGTTCACACCAAAATACAATTATATATAAGGAGAGATTACTGAGTAATATAATTACATATGCATTTATAAAATAGTTTCTAAAGAAACTTCTTATAAGAGTATTTAATAAGTTGATGGTTTTTCTACTTTGGTATTTTTTTGCATTTACATCAACTTCCACACTGAAAGTTCCCTTTTTTGTTTGTTTTCCACCTTGGCAGAGGACAGGGTATGTCAGTGGGAGTTTTTTGGGGGGAGGTCTGGCAGCTGCTCCACCATACGTGGTGAACCAGCTTCCCAGGTGACCCTCTGACTCATTTCCTTGCAGGATCAGAGCCTTGAGCAGCAGCGGCAGGTGCTGCTGTGGATGGATTGCCAGCAATCCCTGAGGACTTCCGCCCAAGACAGGAGACTGTAATGCAGATTACCATCATGTGCCTCAAGGGGGGTTCGTGACAAAGGACAACACATCCATGGCTGAACCCAACATGACACTTGTGCCTGGTTGTCATGGCTGCACATATCTCTGTTTTGCTTTCCTGCAGATGAAGATACAACAGGGAGACTTGTGGGTGTGGTTTTTCCCCCCCCCCCCACTCAGTCTGCTGTCCCAAGCCTCCTTTTGGACTAGAGTGTTGCAACCAGCCAGCCCTTCCAAGTTCCACCTACAATGTAGGGCTGCCAAGCCGCAGCGGGGTGTGTGCATGTCTTCACAGGATCCCTGCCGCGGGGGACAGCGATACGCGTTGCACCGCCGTCGCCAGGATGTGACGCTACGCGTTGCTCTGGCAACGGGGCTGTTTGGAGTCCCGTTGCCAGAGCATAGCGTCACATCCTGGCAACGGCGGTGTAACGCATATCGCTGTCCCCCGCGGCAGGGATCCTGTGAAGACGTGCGGATCTCCCGCCGCGGCTTGGCAGCCCTAAATGCCACCCTCTTAGACACATGGCATGCTGCAGATCCTCAGTCCTCCTCCCCTTGGGGGAGGGGCCAGAGGGTTGTCTGGGTGAATGAGCCAATGGTCAATGCTCCCTCTAAGCTGTGGAGTCTTGTGAGCAAAAATGCTACTTTGTGAGCTACTGGCATTAAAGTTGTGATCAAGCCATTTGGCTACTGCATAATTAGTTTGCTCTGGAGCCATCCTTCCTGAGCTAAGGCATAAATGTGTGAGCCAGAGGCTAAAAAACTGTGAGCTGGCTCACATTAACTCAGCTTAGAGGGAAAACTGGTTGGAGTGTGAGAGTAGACCCAGATTCCAATCATCCCTTGTACCATGGAGGCTCTGTGGGTAGCCTTGGGCCAGTTGCACACTCTTAGTCTAACCAACCTCACAAGGTCTTTGTGAGCATAAAACGGAGGAGAGGGGAATGATGGAAGCCATTTGTGGTTCCCATGGGGGAAGAAAGTTGGGAAATGAATAGAATGAATGATGCTCTAAATTGTGTATCTAGTCTGGGAAGGGGGGGTGCTTCTGTCACCCAGGAGGAAGACATCTGTGAAGGTATCACTGAGGGGACAGGGGATCACGGGGGTGCTTGGAGTCAATGGCTGGGGGGGAGCCAATGTAGCAGGCAGACCCAATGTCTTTGGAAGGGGTGGGGAGGGCACTGGCAGGGGTGGTGTGGGAGTCCCCTCAGCTACATGGCTGGGTTGCTGGGAAGTACACCTGCTGGGGAGCAATGGACACCCCCAAATGCGTAGGGTGGCAATAGCAACCTCCCTTCTGCCCTTCGGGGACCCTGTGCTCTGTGTGGGCATTGAGGCAGCTGAGGATGCTTGTGGGGTAGACAGCTCAAACCCCCTCCCCACTATCAGGTGCCTGTATCGGCTGACATGAGTTGGTCTCTTTGAGGGAGGGCGGGTGTGCTGCTGACAATGAGCACAAAGCTCCTGTGCCCCACTCTCTGCCCCCTGCCTGAGATGGACACTGGATTCCACCCCCTTGCCACATGGCCCCTGATTGGTTCTGGCAGCCCTGTCCATCATAGTGCCACTGCCTCCACACACCACCTCCACTGACTGCAGCTGCGTGGTTGTTCGGGACACTACCCTGGTTATGCTCAGAAAACACTGCAAACCCACCAAATTTGTCTGCTGGCCACTGCATATCTTATCCCCATAGGGAATGGACTAGTGCCGCCATAGTTACACAGCAGCCAGCCACCATGACACAGGCTTGGCAAAGGATTTTTCTGCCCATTATGTTCCATCACCTTCCACCAGAATCTGCAATACTTTTTTTGTTGTTGTTCTTATGGCAAGAACACGGCAACCCCTCTCGAATTTGTCATTACTGTCTTGAAATTTTAGGCTGTATAGAGACCCTATTTTTCATACACAATGGTTTGTCAAGGAAACGATTTCTTGGCATGCCAATATTTGTACAGATGTGTATAGTCCTGGCACTTTAAATAAGGTAAAATGCTAATCATTGACCCTTCTATAGAGAAAATAGAGTGTGCTTGGAACATTTGAGATTCATTCCAATCAAGAAGACTGTATTGTCTAGAGGTTTTCCAATCAGGCCAATGTTTCACATGCACCAAGAAGTGTATAAATAATGTATGTGCCATATGAATGTGAATAATGTGTTCTGCCCCTCTCCAAACTGGGTTATACTGTGGGATGCAATCATTCAAAATGAAAGTATCAGTAGTAGAAAGGTGAATCAGGTCAGATGCCAAAGCAAAGCATCTGCTGATTTGTTTTCCTGCTGTGTTGACTGCCCTTACTCTAATGTAGGCATGGGGGGAAACTGGATCCCATCACTGAAAACATCAATTATTTAAGTTGTTATGGTTTGAGAGCCTTTGGAAAAGAAAAGAGGCATTTTTGTAAAAGAAATAAAATATAAAATGTAGATATAATGCTTTCCTAATTGCTTGTGAATGGTCATAATAGAGCTGACAGTCTAATAATATTGGACAAAATCCAGACAAAGTAGGAAACTACAGTAGTTCAAATTATGTAAATCAAAGTGTGACTGTAACCCTCTATGTAAATCAATAGGCCTTTAAAGTGCTTTATTTTGGTTAGGTTGTGCCCATTGGTTGAAAATATAACCCAGATAGTATTGCCTGAATTACAGGGTACCTGGATGATTTGGGGAAAGGTCATGGTTCTGTAGCCCAGGGGTCCTATTGCCTGCATCTCCCTTCCATGTCTCATTCTGGCTATGTGCCTGGCTGAGGAGGGCAGTCTGGTCTCCAGCTCTACAAGGCATAATTCACCCAATCCAGATCCACCCATGTTAGGGGCTCAGATAGTATCTTTCATTTAGCCGGCTAGCTGTCTGCCTGCCTTTCACCCCACTAGGGTTGCCAGGTCTTACTTCCTCACTGGCGGGGGGAAGGGAGTTTTCCAGAAATGGTGTGTGTGTGTGTGTGTGTGACATTGCCATGTGTGATGTTGTCTTCAGTGTGATGGCATCACTTCCATGTGACACCATCGTGTCAGGGATATCACAGCAGTGCTTGACTGTTGGGGTCGTGGCTTCCTCCTGCCGACCAGCTGGCCGGTGGCAGGAAGGAGCCCATGATATTGGGGGATCCCTCACTGGCAACCCTACTCCCCACACACATTTGGTTGGGTCAGCCACTCCCTCTCACCCATCAGTCTCTTCCACAAGGCTGAAGTTGGTTCCAAGTTCCTTATTTGTTCTGTATCTATCAATCCAACCACAAATATTGAGGATAGTGTAAAATCTTTGAACCCCAAAATAAGGTTTGGACCACCCCACGTCATATACCCCGAGATTCAGGGGACTCTGTCCTCTGAGAAGACATATGCTGTTTCCTGGTCCAAAGGCCAGTTCTTGTGTCAGCTGCTCCAAAGTGGAGTGTCCTAGGACAATCACACTAGCAGACATTCTGACCAAGCTGCACCCCAAAACAATCTTTGGACTATCCCAAATCATATATCTCCACACTCCAGACACTGACCCCTGCAAGAATACATACAGTGATTCCTGTTCCAAACACTGGTTCGGGCACCATGACCTTCTATTTGGAGCGCCACCAAGAAGCCTCTACTGCAAAGAAGATTTGTATAAGGAACTAGAATGCTGCATGCCCTCTGCATCCCAAAACAAGGTTTGGACTACCACATATCATACACCCCAACATTCAGAGGACTTTACCATCCAAGGGAACTTGTGCTGCTTCCTGATCCAAAGTCCAGATCTTGACCCAGCTGTTCCAAAGTGAGGTGCCCCAGGATAAATGCATGTGCAGAAATTGGAGCCAAGCTGCACTGTAAAAGAATCTTTAAGCGCCAAAGCTCACTTGGTCAGATAAGAGTTGAAATGGAAATTTCTGAGTCATTATAATCCGGTCAGAAGGAGGGAGGGTTTTCAGAGAAAGAAGTCAGGATGCAAATGTGCAATGCACACTGTAATCAGCTTGATTAGGACAGAGGGGAAATGCTTGGGTGTAGAACATTAGCATTTGTAGTGAGATAAGAATTCATTCAGTCCTGGTGGGCCATTTTTCTGAATTTGGAAATCAATTTAAATTCAGCAATCCCAGTTTGTAACCTTCCCTTGAAGCTTCTCTGAGGAGTGCCACTCCTCAGTCTGCAATTGAATGAATTTGGCTGCAGTGCCTGTTGTGTGATTGTCTCTGGGAACTCCACTTTGGAACTGGTGGCAAAAGAAGTGGGCTTTGGAGCTGAAAACAGCATATGTCCTCTCAGAGGGCAGAGTGTCCTGAATGTGGGGGTGTATGATATGTGGTGGCCCAAATCTTATTTTGGGGTGTAGAGGTGTACAGTTGGTTCCAGTTTCTTATTTAAAACTTCTTTACAGTATAGGCTTCGTGGTAGCAACCCAAATAGAAGCTTGTGGCGCCAGAACCAGTGTTTGGAGTGGGCACCTCTGTATGTCTTCTTGCTGGGGACAGTCTCTGGAGCATGGAGATGTGTGGTTTGGGGTGGTTCAAAGATTGTTTTGGGGTGCAGCTTGGCCCCAGTGTCTGCCTGTGTGATTGTCCTGGGGCACCCCACTTTGCAGTAGCTGGCACAAGAACTGGGCTTTGGACCAGGAAATTCCATATGTCGTCTCAGAGGGCAGAGTCCTCTAAATGTGGCAACGTATGATTTGTGGTGGTCCAAACCCTTTTGGGGGTGTTCAGGTTTTTAAAACTATCCTCAATATTTGTGGTTGGATTCACGAATAAGGAACAAATTAGGAACTGGTAACCAACTTCAGCCTCCAGTCCCTTCCCAAGAGTCCCCGCTGCCTCAGAGTCTATAGAATAGACTGGCTGAGGCCCCTGCCACAGGGGGGGGGGGGGGAGAATGGCCAAAGTGCGGCTTTTTAGAGCTGCACCAAAAGAGACACGCGGCGGTGAGATCTGACAGATCTCCTGAGCCACCGCGCAGTTGCTCCCCAGCACGATCAGATGCCGGGGGGGGGGAGCCACGGAAGGGAGCGTGAGGCAGCTGGCTGTGCATGTGTGCGCATGCGCAGTTTGACCAGGAGCCTCATTGGCTCCTGAAGATGGGCGCGCCGGCGATCTCACGGCCGCGCTTGCTGTGCCATTTCAGGTAGGTCCTACCTTGTTCTAGGTTTTTTTTTCTATGCGCATTTTTGGCCTAAAGGGCTAAATCGGGGACGGGTGCGCACCGCTTCCCAGATGTTGTGGTGTGATTGTGCTCCTTTGCTGTGCCCCCGATCCGTCCCTCTTCCGGGCCTAAACCTGCCATGTGACCGGGGCCTGAGAGATCTTTCCAGCAATGGAGATATGCTTCATTAAGTGCTTTAAAGCTTCCCCTCCATCTGGAGCATTGTCAGGATCCAAAAGAACCTGGGCTTTGCCTCAAGGTGAGTGATATACATTACTGAATTCCATTGAGTTGGAGAGAGATGGGGGAGGAGTTCAACTTAAAGAGACACCAGAACCCACAAAGAAGAGGTCTGGGCTCTGTCTATGTGGTCTGCATGTCTGCTAGGGGAGGGATGGGTAGAACATCTGCCTTAGAAGAGATGCTGAGGCCTAGTTGGTCTCTTGACTTTGTGAAGACCCAGAATAAGGAATGAAGAAATAAAGAGAAATTTCAACTCAAAACAAGATGAAACACCCGTGAAAGTTGTTCTGCCATAATGGAGTACATTGACTGAGCTCTCTCATTTCAGTTCACTTAAGCAGAGCTAAGACATTGTTGGATTTGTGTAGTTTGTAACCCAGACAGGAGAAAGAATAGAATTACCTACCCTAATTGTTATGCCTTTGTCATAGGGTTGCCATCCTCCAGGTGAGACCTGGAGTTCCCTCAGAATTACAAAGATTAGCCCCGTAGCTAACAACTTTTTTCTTGGGGGGGGGGCAATGTTTTTCTGCCATCCAGAGAAATAAAGCTAGTTAATAAGATTATTGGAAGGGAGAAAGCTTTGTGTTCCCAAAGTGAAAAAGATGGCAGGCGGGGAGGGGGGGGGGGGGCCAGCAAGAACAACTGAAGGTGACAGTCCATTCATGCCTTAATGGAATCAGGGCTGCCCGCCTTGGGCTGCACACTTCTGCGGGCTAAAGGCTTGCTGGTACCAAAGGACTGAATGGGGCGGGCTGAGGGCATTTCAAATGTCCCCTCCCTTGGGCAGACCTTTCCAGGCAGTGGCTGCATGAGAGGGCTGGCTGAGCTGCTCGCGAACCGGCCGCCTCCCTTCCCCACAGCCAGTTCCTTCGACCTTCCCAGTCCCTCTTGCAGCATCCTCACAGCTGGCTTCAGACTCCATGCCTACAAGTTGCTGCGCACGGCATCACCCATGCCCTCAGACCCCTGTCAAAAGACATCCCCCTACCCTTTTGCTACATCACCAGTGCGCAGCTGGGACAACTCCCCCCACCCCAGGAAAGAAGAAGGCTGCACCTCTCCTTCTCCCCCCCCCCGCCTGCCATCTTTTTCATTAGTCGTTCTGCCCAAATACCTAGTTGTGATGAAACCTGGAACACTGCCGGGAAGGAGCCCAAGCCTTCTGCTCTTCTCCTGACTGTGCGGCGATTGATCAGGGGTGAGGGGGCCGGGGAAAGGGAGGGTGAGCCATAGATTGGGGGAGGGGCCCATAAAACCCATAGGGGGCCGGGCCCCATGGGCCCCGCGGTAGCTGCGGGCCTTCAACAGATATTCAGACTATAGAGATGAGTTTTCCTGGAGAAATGGCTGCTTTGGAGGGAGGACTGTATGGCATTATACCCCACTGAGGTCCCCCCAAGTCCTTTCCTGCCCAAGCCCCACCCCCAAATCTCCAGGAATTTCCCAACTCAGAGCTGGCAGCCCTCAAACCGGGCTCACAATGATCCCAGAATTACATGAAGAATTTGTATGGCTGGCACCTTTTAGGAACAAGGCTGGGAATATGTCTTATGAAGTTGGGGGAGGGGCTAGCATTGAGAGAGGTCAATGGATGGGGCTCGTGGATTTCATTTCTCTTTTTCTTCATAATTCAAGGACTGTCTAATAGGTAAAATATGAAAAAAATGAAATATATTTTTATGTCATGGTGAATGATAAACTTCTGGTGAAGAACAGTGATATATGGTGTTAATTCCTAAGAGGAGGCTAAGAGGGAGATGTCAGAAATGTCAGTGTCAAGAGGCTTGCTTTAGATTTTCATACCTTGGAACACTGTAAATAATCTCTACTGGTAAATAATGGAAATGAGTATGGTATTTGGATTTACTTAGGGCATTCATTTACCTTTCTTATTTTCTAGTAAATGTCAGAATTTTCTGACATTTCCAAACTGGCCTTTAAAATCTTAAGAAATCTGGTTAAAGTCAGCATTCACTAAATTATATATATGTGCATAATCAGCTGAGAGGGTTACCATTTGCTATTGTGATTTAGTAAGAGTGCTTGTTTCCAGCATCTTGCTAACAGAACAATATTATGTTCTGCTGTGTGGAAACAGCAGCACATAAGTTTCAACATAATGACTCTGTCACTGGTATAATAACTTAAGGAATTCCCTCGGTTGTTGAAAAATAAATCTGTCCCTAGAGCTACCACTTAGAAAAAGTGAAGAAAACACTGTCTGGTCTCTTTAATAGAGGCTTAATAGGACACTGTTTTCTAGGTGATGTTATTTATCTCCTTCATCTGCAGTTTCCACATATTAAGCCTCCATTCAAAGGACAGGACTCCCCCCCCCCAGTATATCTGTTTTGTTTTCTATAGTATCTCCTTGGAGACAGTCCAAATGGTTATCAGGGGACATCTGAATGCCTTGCAGGTATAGCCACTATAAAGACTAACACATTTAGTATTGGCACTTATTATGAAATTGTTGACTGGTTTTAGTACTGTCTTAAACTGTTCAATTGCTTTATTGTAATTGTGTATGTTGATTTTATGTAATTGTATGTTGATTTTATGTAAACCGTCCTGAACCAGCCTCGGCTGGGAGGGCAGGATAGAAATTTGAAGAATAAATAAATAAAGTGCTACAAGGTTCTTTGTGTAGACTAAACATTATTAGTCTTCTGGAATTTGTCCTTGTGCCCAGATTTGTTTTAATTGTAGGGGGAGATTGAAGGATCTGTGGTCACTGCCTCCAAAAGCAATAGGGGATTAATCCCTAACAATTCAGAGCAATGCTTAAATAGGACACAAAATAGTCTAAAATAAACAGAAATATTCTAAACGTCCCAATGCTTTACAACTAACACAGTATTTTTTCCCCTGTACCTGGAATTATATGTTATTGGGAGTAAGCCTTAGCAGCTTTGCATTTTATTTAGAAGGGCTTACACCCAGGAAAGGGTTTTTAGGATTGCAGCCATCATTTCTAAAATGCCACTAGGTCTAGAATAATTTGTAACATTGTGTTCAGGAGAATACACACACACCGTGCTATTGGGAACAAATGCATAAAATTTCACAGCCTGGCCATAGAATAACAGTTCTGTTCTGCTGTCACCCTTATGATCCTGCTTTAGCTACATATTCTTAGGAGTGCCACAACAGTGGAAACCATAGAGTCGTTTGACAGGCGTTGGCCTCTGGTGGGCTCCTCTCCCTGCCACATAGGCTCACTTGATAAACAGAACTCTTCAGCCCCGGAAATGTCAACTTGCCTTTTAATTAACTTCATCTGGAAAAGATGGTGGTTGTGGTCTTGTATTTACTTACTGTTTTATTTTGAGCAATATATTCTAATAAAGAAAGCCTGTGTTCTTTATATTAGTACTTTAAATGCATTTCTTTGTTCATGCCTTGCTTATCAGGATCCCTGACCTGAAGCATGTCATAAAATAATTTCCGTGTTAATTAAAAGCTGGGGAAGGAGGGAACAATGGGTTGCCTGCTTCTCCGGAGGCTGGATTAGCTCTGTTGGGATTACAAAAGCAAGGCATTCATCTAAATTCACCCCGTTTCACTCTGGCTGACATCTGGCATAATTAAAAAAATCCAACATAAATTACTATTTCCCCCCCCCCCCCCCCCATCTTTGCTCAAGTCAAGACTATCAAGGAAGAATCTTTTCAGGACATTTATATGAACAATGGAGCCCAATTCCCTGAAAGCAGCTATAGCTTAGCAGGTAGGTGTTGGAGGAACACACAGTGAGATCTCCCTGTTCAAATCTGTCCTTCCTGAGCGTGACCTCAGTCCACTGGCAGAGCACAGTGGCTAGTAAGCATGTCAGTTGTAAGGCAGCAGCCCCAGCTGTGAATGCCCTAGGGAGTGCTCTGAGATCATTCATAATCATCTAGCCCATTGCAATATGGGGAGAATAATACCAATTGTACAGTGTTGCAATAACAGTTACTGAGATAATGAATGTAAAAGCTCTGGGCTCTTAAAAAGTGCTACTGAAATGCTAAGTAGAAGCATTCACTTGAGCTGTATATATTACAGGCACTAAATAGTGCATTTTTAATCTGGGGTCTTGGTTATGACCTACTGGATTCACAAGAACTAGAGACTACAATTTAAACAAACTTGTGCATTGACTATATTTGGGAGTGTGTATTACACATCGAATATACAGTAGAGGTGAAGAATAGATTCAAGGGTCTGGATTTGATAGATAGAGTGCCTGAAGAACTATGGACGGAGGTTCGTGACATTGTACAGGAGGCAGCAATCACCACCATACCAAAGAAAAAGAAATGCAAGAAAGCAAAATGGCTTTCTGATGAGGCTTTACAAATAGCAGAGGAAAGAAGGAAAGCGAAAGGCAAAGGCGAAAAGGAAAGATTTACCCAACTGAACGCAGATTTCCAGAGAACAGCAAGGAGAGATAAGGAGGCCTTCCTGAATGAACAGTGCAAAGTAATAGAAGAAAACAATAGAATGGGAAGGACTAGAGATCTCTTCAAGAAAGTTGGAGAAATCAAGGGAGCGTTCCATGCAAAGCTGGCCATGATAAAGGACAAAAACGGTAGGGACCTAACAGAAGCAGAAGAGATTAGGAAAAGATGGCAAGAATACACAGAAGAACTATACAAGAAAGACCTCGATGTCCTTGACAACCACGACGGTATAATCACTGACCTCGAGCCAGACATCCTGGAATGTGAAGTTAAATGGGCCTTAGAAAGCATTGCTAACAACAAAGCTAGTGGAGGTGATGGTATCCCAGCTGAGCTATTCAAAGTCTTAGAAGAGGATGCTGTTAAAGTTCTGCACTCCATTTGCCAGCAAATTTGGAAAACGCAACAGTGGCCACAGGATTGGAAAAGATCAGTATACATTCCAATCCCAAAGAAGGGCAATGCCAAGGAATGTTCAAACTATCGCACAATTGCACTCATATCACACGCTAGCAAGGTCATGCTCAAGATCCTACAAGCTAGGCTTCAACAGTACGTGGATAGAGAACTACCAGAAGTACAAGCTGGGTTTCGAAGAGGTAGAGGAACGAGAGATCATATTGCCAACATTCGCTGGATTATGGAGAAAGCAAGAGAGTACCAGAAAAATATCTACTTCTGCTTCATTGACTATGCTAAAGCCTTTGACTGTGTGGATCACAACAAACTATGGCAGGTCCTTAAAGAGATGGGAGTACCAGACCACCTCACATGTCTCTTGAGAAACCTGTATAAGGGCCAAGAAGCGACAGTTAGAACCGGATACGGAACAACTGATTGGTTCAGCATAGGAAAAGGAGTACGACAAGGATGTATACTGTCACCTTGCTTATTTAATATATATGCAGAGTACATCATGCGAAATGCTGGCCTGGATGAATCACAAGCGGGAATTAAGATTGCTGGGGAAAAGATCAACAACCTCAGATATGCAGATGATACCACTCTAATGGCTGAAAGTGAAGAGGATCTAAAGAACCTCTTGCTCAGAGTAAAAGAGGAGAGCGCAAAAGTGGGCTTGAAGCTCAACATCAAAAAAACTAAGATCATGGCATCCGGCCCCATCACTCCTTGGCAAATAGAAGGGGAAGTCGTGGAAGTAGTGACAGACTTCACGTTCCTGGGATCCCAGATCACCGCAGACTGTGACTGCAGCCATGAAATTAAAAGACGCCTGCTCCTTGGGAGGAAAGCGATGGCGAACCTAAACAGCATGATAAAAAGTAGAGACATCACCCTGCCAACAAAAGTCCGCATGGTCAAAGCAATGGTATTCCCAGTAGTCATGTATGGCTGCGAGAGCTGGACTATAAGGAAGGCCGAGCGCCGAAGAATAGATTCTTTTGAACTATGGTGCTGGAGGAGACTCTTGAGAGTCCCTTGGACTGCAAGAAGAACAAATCAGTCAATCCTCAAAGAAATCAACCCTGACTGTTCCCTGGAAGGCCAGATAATGAAACTGAAGCTCAAATACTTTGGCCACCAAATGAGAAGGGAGCACTCACTGGAAAAGACCCTGATGCTGGGAAAGATTGAAGGTCAAAGAAGACGGGGACGGCAAAGGATGAGATGGTTAGACAGTGTCAGCGATGCAACGAACATGAAATTGAGCCAACTTCGGAGGACGGCGGAAGACAGGAGAGCCTGGCGGGAGATTGTCCATGGGGTCGCGAAGAGTCGGACTCGACTGTGCGACTGAACAACAAAAATTACTAACAAGGTGCTTTTGTGCATTAATATTATGATTTGTGCTCAGAGCTGAAGAGGTGCAGTGAATTTGTACTCAGCCATGAATTTGCTGTTGCATCCTTAAGGCAAGTCAATTTCTCTCAACTTCATTGAATCCAACTGCTGGGCTTAAATCCCTGAATTCACTTTTACTTATAGTTTCAGTGGGTAGCCATGTCTGCAGTAGAACAGCCAGATTCAACTCCAGTAGCAAAAAGATGGGGGGGGGGGGGTTTAAGCTTTCAAGAGTCTGTTGTAGGGAGCTTTCTCTCTCAACAGTTTATACCCCCAGGCAGTGTTCCCTCTAAGCTGAGTTAGCATGAACTAGCTCACAGTTTTTTACCCTCCAGCTCATACATTTTTGTCTTAGCTCAGGAACGGTGGCTTCAGAGCAAACTCATTTATTTTTTTTAAAAAAGGTAATGCTTCCCTTGCTCGAAAGCCAGTTGAATCCGACTCTTGGGTTGCGGTGCTCATCTCCGTTTCAAAGCCCAAGAGCCAGCGCTGTCCGAAGACGTTTCCGTGGTCATGTGGCCGGCATGACTAAACACCAAGGCGCACGGAACACTGTTACCTTCCCACCGAAGTGGTACCTATTTATCTACTTGCAATTTCTTGCTTTCAGACTGCTAGGTTGGCAAGAGCTGGAACTAGAGACGGGAGCTCGTCTATGGCATCTAGATAGACTTATTTTTTAGAGATTTGGAAACCGTTTATAGAAATGTATGTGTACATTTGCCTCCACTGTTATATTTTGCCATTATGTATATATATTTTTTACTTTCCTTTTCTTTTAAAAATCTTATTTAGTTACTGGATTTTAAATATTTTTTTTCTTATTTTTTTTCCTGTTTTTTGAAAGAAAGAAATCTTTAAAAATACTCCCCCCCCAAACAAAATCTTGTTGGTCTCTTAAGGTGCTACTGGACTCGAATCTAGCTCTTCTATAGATAATTGCCAGATCCTCACACTGAGATACTTTCTCCACTTCTCCCTCCACCTCCTGTGGCAGCAGGAAGACTGGCTGCATCCTGGCTCAGCAGGTTGGAACACTTAAAGCTATAGGCACCATTTCTGACGAGGCCCTGGCAACCATCAGGATGAAGGAAATACAAAACGTTCTTTTGTGTGCCTCTGAACTTTAGGTATGGGATGAGCTGTGTATGTCAAGTGCTGTCAAGTCACAGCTGATTTATGGCGATCCGGTAATGCCATAGAATCCCCCCTTCCAAAGCAGCCATTTTCTGCAAGGAAACTGATCTCTGTCATCTGGAGATTGGCAACCCAAGATGTTGTGCCTTTAACAGGTACACAGCAGACAGAAATTCAATAGGCAGAGGTTGGCTAGGCATGCAGATGCCGTGAATGGGAAGGCCTGAGTGGTCATGTCTGCCTATCTTGCAAAGGAGCCCCGCGTTTGGGGGGAAATTGGTTACCGAAAATATAATTGGTAAAACTTCCGGTTGGGGGCTTTTATTTATTTCCATAAATATCTCTAAATATTTTGTGAGATAAGTGAAGTACAAGGGACAGGACTCCTGCATTGGCATAAGATTTAACCACTCAGACCAGAAACTTCTATCGATGTTTCTTCGCAGCCAACACAATTAGCCACACAGCTGGATGGAAGTCACCTGGATAAAGCTAGTGCCGAAAGAGAACATGGGGGTGGGAAGCGCTTTGTGTGGCCTTGGAGTTACGGTAAAACAGACATTGGCGCACCGTCTGCTTTGCTCCCTCCCTCGGCTCCTACAGATGTCGCTCTCGCACTAATCCGCCCGGTGTGTGAGCGAGCAGCAAGAAAGCAGCGGTTTTTGCCTCGCCGCGCGATGTGTGATTGATTTTGTATGGTAATGTGGAGGCGGGGCTGAGACGGAGGTCTTTTTATTATGGGAAACGCATGTTGGACAAGGCGCTGAGCTTCGGCTGGTCGCCTTCGACGGACCCTAAAGATATGAAAGTGGGTCTTGGCTGCTTTGCTGTGTGGAGCGTTGCGCTTTGTTTGGGTAGCTGTGCCTGGGCGGAGCGGTCTCTTTGTAAGGCGGAACATGCTCTAACATTGTAAGTTCCTCTCGGTGCGTTTACTTTTCTGTGTTGCTACTTTTCAGGTTAGCGTTTCTGTCGCTTTCTTCTCAGAGGTCTTCGTTTTCTCTTTGGACGTGGCAGCCTTTGCAGAAACTTTAGGAGCCTCCGGGGTCATGAGGGGTTGTGATGCTGTTGGTAATCAAACAGATCTCGAATTTAGGAAGCGCTGCTGTATTTGGGGCTTCGATCCTAAACGTGCTGATTTGAAAGTAAATCTACTTGAAAATCATTGGGGCTTACTTCTTTGGTAAGCAACAGGATTGGGATTGTCTTTTGTCAATTTATCGCTTTTCATCCTTTCGTCCAACTCCCCGTGACTGGCATTGGCTCTGGAGTAATAAAGTGAACCGCAAACCTCTCCCTGAGGTTAATTTGGCAAGGGCAAAACGCTTCCTGTTGATAGGTGGAAAGTAGGCGGGGGGGCACTAACGGATCCTGTAACCGCAAATATTTCTTGGTGTGGCTCTGTTTAAAGATTCCTTGTGGGCTGAGTTGGGAAATGCTGCATGAATTGCTCACAAGGGTAAAAAACAACAACACCTCACAATCGGGAATGCAGGGATGATTCTTTAATAGATGCACAGATTGTAGGGGGATGTCCCAGTGGAGAGCAAACAGGGGTGTGTAAGCTTGCCCCTGACTGTATGTTGCATCAAGCCTTTTGCTGTATGCTGAATGGAAGGCTATTCAGCAGACAGGGGCATCCCTGAGTGAACAGCAGCTTGAAGTAGGGGGGAGGGGGATTCCTTTGTTTCTGTTTCCACTCTCATTGGCGCAATGGTGGGCAGAACAGAATGCCGCACAGTGAGGCATGAGGAAGAGCCTCAACAAGAAGGGAATTACACCCCTCCCCCAATTTTGAATTTAATATATTTGCTGGTTAAACTGCTGACTTAATTTGTTGTTCCTCAGGGGAAGAACATTAGATTCTTGTTTCCTTTCATGAGGAGCTTTTTGATAGTGCAAAGGGTCTCCCACCCCCCTTTAAGGTGGGTGTGGAAAAGGATGCTCTCACTATTGGGTCCAAGGCTCTGAGCTGAGAGGATGGCCTGGAGAGGCAAGTGTGGCTTTTGTTGCCTCAGATCAATGCCTCCATCCTCTGTCAGTTGGTTTCTCTATATATTTATCTGCATCTGATAATGAATCTCCCCCTCTTTTTAAGTTTAGCTAGTGGGTGGAGTATCCCTTTAACTCTTCATCTCCCAAGCTCTAGTGGCTGAGTGTACTGTACTGGTGAGCAATGTTCCCTCTAAGCTGTGGAGTCTTGTGAGTAAAAATTCCACTTTGTGAGCTACTGACATTAAATTTGTGAGCGAGCCATTTGGCTTCTACATAAATTGGTTTGCTCTGGAGCCATCCTTCCTGAGCTCAGAAAAAAATGTGTGAGCCGGAGGCTAAAAAACTGTGAGCTAGCTCACACTAACTCAGCTTAGAGGGAACACTGCTGGTGAGCCAGGAAGTGGCTAAAATCTGATCTAGCCTGCAAATTTGATGGGTAGTCTTAAATAAATCGCTCTCAGACTCTGTGTCCTGGGTTTGGTTGTAATGGTGATTGCACTGGTCTACCTTGCAGGGTTGTTGCAAGTATTGCTGATGTCATGCACATGAAGTGCATTAAACACTTTAGAAAACATTTAGTAGTATAATGAGAGATGGTATGATACGGCAGTTAGAGTATTGGGTGTGAATCTTGGAGACCCAGTTCCAAATACCTACTCTGCTTTAAAGCTTAGTAGGACCTTCTTGCTAAATCACTCTTTCAGTTTAGTTGATTTCACAAGATTGCTGTGAGAATAAAGTGGAGTTAGGGGTAAACATGTACACTGCCCGGAGCTCCTTTGGAACAAAAGTGGGATTAAAAAATTCTAATAAATTAAAATGAGTGTAGAAAATGCAGATTTTTACAAAATTGCTAGAAATCTTCACAAAAAACACAAAAATATGTGTCTCTTATATTTTCTATTTCTGGAATGCAAACACCAACCCCCTACATTGGCTATTTTTATTAACAATACTAGAGTAGATCAGAAGTGTTCTTAGCAATTTGGGTGAAAGTGACAGAAAGTACATGACTATGAAGTGTACAATGAAATAGAAAAGTAGAAAGCTTGTTGAACAGCCCAGGAGAAAATGGAAATGTCTGAGCAGGACTGGAAATCCTAATAGTTGGCACTTTCTGTTCCAGTACAACCAAGCAGACAAGCAAGAAAGGTGGTAGCGAACTTTTTCGGGCACATGCATAAAATGAGTTTGTTGGTAATATTGCATAGTCCTTGGACATAAGACTATCATTGTTGTGCAGGGTTGCCACTTTCTGGAAAGTCAGGGAAATGGAAATTGTTCAGGGAAAGTCAGAGAAATTGGTCTGAAGTCAGGGGAAGTCAGGGAAGTTGTGATTAAAATATATTCAAGCACTGAATTTTTTACCTACTGCTGCAAGAGCATGATCTGTTCTTGTGGCAACTGCAATAGAGAAATAGCAGAATACAAGTAAAACTTAATGATGCCCTTTCCCAGCTCTACCTTTTCCTCACCTCCACCCCCAGCAACCAGCCTAATGTATTTGTTGAGCTCTGTCCCTGCATGATTTCCAAGGTCTGCCTGTAGCATTTGCAAAGCAAGGCTAGTTTAAATGTTTAGCAATATACAAACTTCAAACATCTAACTGTTTTCATCCCTACCTGCTAGTACTGCATTTAACCTACATATAAAGATAAGCATGTTTTTGGGTCATGCTTGTATATGGAATGGATGTTTTGTCTCCTGCTAAACCCAGCAAAGAGTTGCAAATGAGTTTTGGTGTTGTTGGATTTCACAGACAGCTAGAACTTTCTACTCTGCACCATGCAAAATAAATTTTGCAAATGTGATTGCTTGTTCCTGCTGGAGTTTACAGAGTACCAGCTCTCTCACCCTCTTTCCTGACTTCTCCCATGCATAAAGGTTGCAAATGAGGGTTGTCTGCTTCTCTAGATTGCAGAAACTCCACCTCCCTTCTTGCTGCTTATCTGCTCATTACACTTTCCAGCTTTGGAAAGTTCCTGCTTGCTAGAAAACAAATCTGCTAACATCTTGGTGTCAGGCAGGTGGTTCTGTGTACGGCTGTATCTGAAACCACATTTTGAAGATGACTTCTAAGAGGACAGTTTTTAATATGCAGTGGCTGGATTTCAAACTTCATCCTGACTTTGTTCCATGGCTATCACCGGTTGCTGGAGGAAAATGTAAAGGTTATTGTAAAGTGTGCTATAAAACCTTTGAACTAAGTAATATGGGAATTAGAGCTGTGGAGTCTCATGCACAAGAACCATTACATCAGAAGAACCTGAAAATTAAATCAAGTCAGCAGTCCATTGCAGTATGTTTAGGTTCAAAGGCAAGTACAAGTTCAGATAGTAAAACCAGAGAGGGTAAAGAGACATCCCCTGCGAAAACTGGAAAACATGATCAGAGTGATGAAAATGGCAAAGAATTACCCACCACACAAACTAGAATGGCTGCCTATGTAATCAAGGACTCTGTTAAGACAGCAGAGTGCCTGTGGGCTTTGCAACTGGTGATGAAGAAGATGTCATTTAACTCTTGTAACAACATCAGTGAGTTATTGAAGTGAATGTTCTCAGATAGCCAGCTCAACAGTTTCATCTTGGAAAAACAAAAGCAATGTATGTTGTTGCTTTTGACTTGGCACCATATTTCTCTGATCTTTTACTGAAACAGCTGAAGCAATGTCAAACATTTGTTATCTGTTTCGATGAAGCTTTTAATAAGGTGGTTCAAAAGGGTCAGATGGATTTAGTGGTTCATTTTTGGGATGATTACTGTCATAAAGTTTCTACATGGTATCTAACCAGTCAGGGAAATGAAAAATAAAACTTTAGTGGCAACCCTGTGTGTGGAGTTGCTTGTTGAAGGTAGTGAAACTTAGAGCAGGCCAGAACCCAGGCCCACCCAACTTTGCAATTATTTGGTACCAGGTCAACCCATCTCCTATACTTTGACTACTATTGATATGAGTTTGTGATCGAAAACTGACTCAATCTGGTCAACAATTGATAACTATGTCTTTGGTATTCTCTGTCACACTGCTGCCAGTCTAGAACAGGAACAAGGCTTTAGTACACCTGTTTGTTTTGGAGTTCATCCAGTGAACAATCGGAATTTGTTTTTCATTTGCAGTATTGCCAGATCAGTTTAACAGATTACTGAGAGTGCTACTTCTGATTATTATTTGACTTGGCTTTAATTTGGGGGGGTGGCTTGTACAGTAAGCAGAGCCTGTTTCAAGGGCCTTATATTGTGAAAGATTATGTCAAATAGTGGATTAAAGAGATAAGCAAGGAGGAGAACTGTTTTAATTAGTGTGAGCTTGCATGGGAGATACTGTACCCTGCTAGTGTTTTATTGGCTCAGGAATTGCCCTCAACTAGTCCTAGGGAACTGATGAAAGGAGAGGTCACAGAAGGCAGCAGAAGCTGATGGCTGAAGGGCAGAAATAAAGGAGAGGGGAATGAAAGCTTTGGAATTAATGAGAGGGGAAATTGGTATTGCTGCAGGGGCTTGACAGTCAAGGCCCCCCACAGGCCTCTTGGGGCCTGGCCCCCCCACTTACCGCCAAGGCCCCTGACTTCACATCCAGCCCAGGCCCCCCAACACAGACCCGTTTGCTTTCCAAGCTCCCTGGCCGGCAGCCCCTTTCCTGCTCAAGCAGCCAAGCCACATGGCTTTCTGGTCCAACAGCTTCACCTCCCGGCCTGCATTGCTGTGCTCAGCAGTGGTATCCCACTCGGGGAGGGAAGGCAGCAGAAGTGAGAAGCTGAGCTGTGGTGGGCTGGCACCGAAGGGGTTACGGTGCTGTGAGAGCTGCCACTCGGTTCGGCTGGGCTTGCCTCCCCTCCACAATGTTATGCTTGGTGGGAAGATGGCAGTGGATGGAACGAGTGGGGAGCCTGTCTCCAGTGGCGGGGGGGGGGGATCTGACAGCAGTGGTAGGCAAAGGACACAGGGCTGGGGCATGGGGGATGCCCGGGGGATGATGGACTGGCTTTGTTGGCATGAGGGGCAAGGAGGAGGAGGCAGTGGCTTCTGCTGTCGGGGCTGGAGAGGGCCCAAGGTGTGTGTGTGTGTAGTGCAGACCGCCGGGACAGGTTGGTGGTGGCGATGGCTGGAGTGCACACAGCTTAGCACACACTGGGTCTGGGCTATCTTGGCCCGAGGTGGGAGAAGACAGCCGGCTTTCCCCTCAGGAGGTGGGATGCTGTGTGTGTGTGTGCATGCGTGCAGGGGTGCCCCACTCGGGGAGGAAAGGTCCTTGACTTATTTAAAAGCCCCCCAAAATAAGGAATCCTGGCTACAGACCTGCCCCCCCATCTAATGACTATGATCATTTATCCTAAGTTGTGATGTCATTACACTGTGCGTCTTCCTGCCTCTGCCAGCAGCAGCCCATGGTGTGGTTAGCATGCAATGTTAAATGGGTTAAGTGATCATTGTTCTTAAAGAGAAGAGCACGGAAGTGCAATATTAGGGGCAGAACCACATAGCACTCTTGGTCATGCTGAAAAAGCATGATAGGGGGTTATAGGCAGGTATAGAAAGGGGTTGTGGTGGCACAGAGGTTAAAGACACTGAGCTGTAGACTGGAAGGGCTGTAGTTCAACAGTTCGAGACCCTAGTGCCGCATGACGGAGTTTGCTCCCATCTCTGACCCCAGCTCCTGCCAGCCTAACAGTTCGAAATTAAGAAACTGCAAGTAGATAAATAGGTACCGCTTTGGTGTGGAAGGTAACAGCATTCCATGCGCTTCGGAGTTTAGTCATGCCGGCCATATGACCACAGAAACATCTTCAGACAGTGCTGGCTCTTCAGCTTGGAAATTGAGATGAGCACCGCCCCCCTAAATTCAGATTTGACTAGCTTTCGAGCAAGGGAAACCTTTTTATAGAAAGGAGGCAGGGAAATAAAGGGTAGGATGGGAGGTGCTGCAGAGGGAAAAAACCAGAAAGGCTGTGTTACAGGGAACTTCTACAGAGAGAAACAGAACACATAGCAGCCTGAATGCCAGATGGTATGGTAGAAGGGGATGAACAATGAGGTTTGGTCTACAGTTTGAAATTGTATGTTCTGTTTACTTAAACATCATTTTCTGGCTCTGTACCAGATAGATAGTTGTGAGGGGAAAGTGATCTGTATGTGCCCAGAATATTTAGGTCCTCCCAGTAAGAACTTTTTTTGGAGGTGGTGGTAGGAGTACAGCTGAAGATTGTTTGGGTATTCCGACCATTCAGGTTCAGCTCTTTGGCATTCTGCAGTAAAGTACTTTCTTTGCTGTAGTGAGAAGGTCTGTGATTTGAGTCTGCCTGAGTATTATGCATATTTCAGCCTAATCCATGATTTTTGGAAAAGGTAAAGACAGGACCTTGACAGTGGTTATTCATTAGTGAGTAAGAAGTATTCTGCATATGGAGAGACACATATTAGTTCACACAGGCAAGTTGCAACAAGGTGGCATGCAATTAACAGATACCAGTCTGTGAGAAACTGGGCATCCATTTTTATATTCCTAAATCAAATTTCCCATTGGAAACAGAGGAGGAAACCCCCAATAGTATAAATTGCAGTCTAATTTTCTGCCCACTTTTCACTGTGGATAGTAAAGAGGAGGGAAGCAAATAAGTAAGTAAGAAAGGGAACAGACCAGATGATAATGAATTTGCTTAGAAAGGGGTCGTCTTTTCATTTCTTCTGTCATTTCTTCTTTCTTTCATTTCAGTTCTTCTGTCCATTTGTTCTCAGGAAATCCAGACAAAATTTACTGTCTGTTTTCTCTTACACCTTCTTCCCTAGCGGAAAGGATGAGAGTCTTGGTTTCAGGGAGTGGGCATGGGATATATCCCATGGAGAACACATTGTAATATGTTATCTTTCTTAACAGTTCAAACTGAACTGCATCAGCTATTGTGATGTCAATAGCACACTATGCTGTCAGTGATACCTTTAGCACTTCTTGTGTTTGCCTTTCTCTGTGTGTGTGCATGCATGCTAGGCTTGAGAGATGCATCTGACCCATCTCCTCTTGTAGATTTAACTTTCACAACCGGCTTGCCATGTCGCATCTGGCCACTGGTGGGGAGTAGAGGGGTAGGGAGACTCCTGGAGATTTGAGTGTTATGTACGTGGACCGCCACTAGGGGTCCGTGGCTACAGTCAAGAGCTTAGCTCCTCTAGACAATAGGAATTTAGGATCCTAGTTCCCTCAGCATGAACCAATAGGAACTTTGGCAGGAAATTCAAACCCTCCAATGGGACTGTGGGTGTGCTGGGTGGATGTATATATATAGTTGGCCTTGCAGGGCCATTTTGCAGTTCCGGTGTTAAGTACAATAAACATGTGCAAATGCATGTTGTTGTCCGAGTCCTCCATGCGGCAAACCCAGTACTTTTCATTGAGGATGGAGCCTGGAGAGGCTGGAGTCCGCAGTTGGATATAATGCCATAGAGCCCAACCTCCAAAGCATCTTTTTTTTCCCTAGGGGAACCCCCACCTGGGGGCTGGCATCCGTATTTTAGAACCTTAAGGTGAGTGGGATTGAGATCAGAAGAAGGACTGGATGTACTGTTGAAGAAATATAAGTAGAATCTCCAGAAAGTAAAATAGGAACTGGGACATGACTCAGAAAAATTGACTGTTCCCTTTCCCTGTAACTGGGAACAATTATTTCTTCCTCCCTGTGTTCCAGTATGCACACGGAAATCTCTTCCTGCTCTCCCACTACCTCCTATATTTGGAAAGCCCTTCCAGTACGTTGTGACATCACCACTATGGCGACGAGATTAGTCATAACAGTCCCCTAGTGGTGATGTGGGGCTAAGCCCTAAGCGGGCAGTTTGAATTCAGTAGGTGGAGCGTCGGAGAGAGATTTCAGTTAGAGGTGACTCCGTGTTGGCTGTTGACTCTTCCTCTGTAATACTCTGCTAACAACAGCTTCTGTCCTTCATTTCTGGATTAAAACTGCCTTTTCGCTGTTGTGTTCCTGAATGTATTTGGAAGAAAGAGGTGGGTCGATTCCCCGAAGCTTCCCTTCCCCCCATCTTTGCAATGGAGAGACGCTGGGGAGGTGGAGGCTGGGGGGGGGAGAGCAGTTGCTTTGGGGCCTCACTGGGAGGTCGGGTGACGGTTCGGTTCGGTGCCTGGCCGGGCGTCTTCCAGGCCCTCCTCCACCGCCTTTCCCCGGGCCTCCTGAACCAGGCCTCACCGCCCGCCGGCGGGTCCCGAGTGGGGTCGCTCAACCTTCACGTGGAAGAGTCGAGGCGCCCTTTCCCCGGCCATGCCTGGTCTTGGTGGGGTTCTTTGCATTTCTTGCACCGGGAATTCAGAGGCTGGAGTCCCTTTGGCAAGCCCCCCCCCCCGTGTTTTGAGCATCCTTCATGAACAGCCCCCCCACTCTCTAGGGCCCTGGGCATCCCGCAATAACATATGCGGAGCTACAAACGGCAGGGTGAAAATTGCCCTTTTCTTTCCTTTTTAAAAATCATATGTGGGGTTTTTTTTGGGGGGGGGAATAATAATTCCATCAGGCCAGAAAATGGAAGGCTGGATGCTGAAATGGACTTGCACAGATCTGCTTTGAGATTATACATAATGCAAATTCTCCCACCGACCCGAGGCCATCAGGGCTCAC
>NW_015175975.1:278980-292126 GCF_001447785.1 Gekko japonicus
ATTAAGATTGAAGTTTACTGTATGTGAAAACTTCTTAAATAAGAAGAATGAGTTTGTATGAGTTTGTGCATATTTCTATCTCATGCTGTGTCAATGGTAAATAAAAAGTAATACTGAAAACCAGAAGTTATTTGACAATACCATCATACAACAGACATCCACCACTTTCCCCTATTATATGCTTGTAAAATTATACGAAACATGCACTCAAATATGCAAGGGAAACTGAACTCAGTAACACTGTAAGCTAGTATGAAGTGTCTGGAATACTGCAGTGAAAGAATCAAGAGAATATCTTGTTGGGTACACGAGAAACTGCAAGTTAAAACACTTGTGACAGTAGCTGGAAACTGCAGAGCTCAGGGAATGTTATGCCTGCCTTTGATGACTTCACGACGTAGTGGAAGGGCCTTCTATATAGGGGGTAGTGGCTCTCCCCACCCCCCCATCTGAGTGCTTCAAATGGCACCTGTGCATATGGCATATTATCTCCATTGTGTTTGAGAAATCTTCAAGCGGGACTTAGGTTGGTAATTCTTTCAAAAAAACTTTCCTGAAATAGATGGAGCACTGACATAGCCCAATTTCTGTGCTTACAGTGAACCATATACAACATTTGTTGACCAACATATATGAAAAAGTTGCTCCAAGCAAGCTTGTTTTACAACACAAGGGTCTTGTGAACTAGCCCTGGAGCACAAGCTGGCAATGGGCTCCAAAAAGGCAGTATTTTTTCACTCTAGCCATTTACAGCAGGTTTATATGCTACAGTATGTAAAATGCCAGCCACTACCAATGCACTGTCAGCATCAGAACTACCAGAAAATACAAAGGAGACAGTGTTAACAAGAGGGAGAAATTATAGGACACAGAGGATGAGACTGTGGTCTTGACTTGTGTTTATGACGCAGCTGATCTCAAGTGTTGTAATCCTTCACCCACGCCCTCCTTGGCTTTTCAAGGTGGTGCAGCACCTCTGTCCTATTTCATTTGGTTGGGTCAACGAGTTGTAAGTGGAAGGCATTTGCAGAATGGTTCTATACAGCTACCCTCAACACCTGCCTTTAAGGGACATGGGACACCTTTAACCGAATGGAATGCAGCGTGGGGAGGATGATTATAGCTAGAGTGGGGAGTTGGCAGTCATGTTCTGTGATGAGATTCAAACAATAGTGAGCCGGCATTTCACTCCCTTCCACTGTGCAGGTAATCCTAGCCATTTCTCTCCTAAAAACCCACAGAGATTGTTTATGTTACCTTGTGGATTTAAAGGCAACAGGCCTGGAGAAAAAATGTCATGTCTCTGTGCAATCCTATGCAGCCTTTCACTTTTCTCAGTCCATGGCCTTAGAGTGTAACTTTGCTTAGGACTGTACTCGTCATGTGTGGAAATGGGCAGCTCAAGTTTTTCATGATGTAGAGCAGGGGTCCCCAACCTTTTTGAGCCCATGGGTACCTTTGGAGTTCTGACACAGGTTGGTGGGCACAACCACAAACTGGCTGCCATGCGGGGCAGAGCCAGCCAGAAAGTGGCCACCCAGGAGTCAGAGGCACACACAGAGGAAGCCCAAGGGCAAAGGGTAAGAGTAGTAATTAAAAAAACCAACAACACTGGGAGAGAGAGGTGTGAGAGAGAATAAAATCATCACTGTGCTAGCAGCTGCCACTGAAACAATGTTGTTAAAGTGACAGGACAGTTTGTCTCCAAGGAGTTGGTACCATTAGACTACTTACAAATGGGTACTCATTTTTAAAGCATGTGTGTGTGTGTAGAGAGAGGGGGGGTATGTGTCTTCTAAAAGTTATAAAAAGTTTAGGAATAATGCAAGACTGACTTCTCCTGTGTTTTCTGTTTATTTTTCAGAAGTGTCTGTTTTGGCTGTGCTTAAAAGCATTAACTGCCTTTGACTTGGCCCCAATTACAGCCACACTGAAAGCATGAAATTTGTATGTGTTTAACTGAATTAATAATAAATATATTATTGGGCTATGATCTTTTGCAGCCCAAGGACTTTGTATCATGCTTATGTAGCAGTTTTGGGTTTGGTGTTGAAGACTGGACCAGGAAATTAATTCAATAACCGCTGTTGCCTTGGTCTCTGTTACCAAGGATGGTGAGCTTTCTTTTTTTCAAAGGGGCAGGGGGAATGAGCATAACAAATACTTTGAAAATAGAATTTTTGTAATATAATGTTGAACAAAATGGCATCCTTCCTAACAGTGCAGATTTTCATTGCATGCACACTTGTTAGGGTTGCCAAATTGGACTTACCTTGCCGGCGGGGGACTCTGGGGTGGCTCCCGGAGTGTGTGTGAGCGCGCAGAGTGCGCGCGCGCCACATGCACATCACAGGGAAGTGACGTCATGATGCCGGGCACACTCGGGGCGGGGCCACAGTCATTTGAGGGGAAAACTCTATGTTTTCCCCTCAAATGGCTGTGGCCCCGCCCCCAGCTTGCCCGGTGTCATGACGTCACTTCCCTGTGACGTGCACGCGGGGGTGGGTTTTCCCCCGGGGCCCGATTCCGCAGGGGCGGAAATCGGGCCTCCAAAGTGGGGGGAAATCCGCCCCCGGGGGGACTTGGCAGCCCTAACACTTGTTACTAAACAGTGTATAAATGTGACCATTTTTTTCTTCAGATTCTGTTTGGTGTAAAAGCTGAAGTTTACTGAAGCCTGATCCGGTTTTATTCAGATACAATGGGAACTTCCTCCTAAGGTTTCCTACTCCAGGTTGTGAAATTCCTGGAGATCTGAGGGTAGAGCTTAGCAGGGATTTGATGCCATGATAGAGTCCACCCTCTGAAGGAGCCATTTTCTCCAGGATAAACTGATCTCTGTGGGCTGGGGACCAGTAGTAATTCTGGAAGACCTGCAGCCCCCTACCTGGAGGCTGGCAACCCTGAATTCCACACTATGCTGTCACTTTATGTAGGAAGAAGAGGGGGATGGCCAAAGTGCCATAAAATGCTGGAAGTCCTGGGTGAAGTGTGATCACATACAATTCAAATCTAATCAAGAAAAACACAGAGACTATTCACTAGTTATACTAAGCTAGCTAATATCCGTAGTGGGAGGGATGGTGGCATGTTTCACCAAAATAGTTAACACACTGAAAATTAAACTGAAGTTTACTTTTCAACACAATATTTATTTATTTATTTTATTGCATTTATACCTATTTATTTATTTATTCGATTTATATCCCACCCTCCCCGCCGGAGCAGGCTCAGGGCGGCTTACATAAAAGGTTAAAAACACATAAAAACAACACAAATACAAAACATCATAATTAGTCATAAACAGTTATAAACAGTCATAAGGTGCTAGTAACGATGTTGATGGCAGTAGTGGTATTGCATAGCGGTAATAACAGGCCATGATGGAATAGTCACAGAGGAATATAGTCAGTGTTGGGAGTTCAACTTATCTAATCTTTATACTGGTGGGCACAGGGCTGATGATGATGGTAAGTCCAGCGGGGATGGGCCTTGTCCTGATTAAAGGCGGCTCCTAATTAAAGGCCTGGTGGAAATCTTTAAAGTGCCCCAAGACCCTCGTTTATCTTTGTTTCAACAGGCTATCATAGTTATCACCAGAGGTCATTTCGGGGGGGATCGCGGGGGATCACAGTTCCCCCGGGTGAGGTACGGGGGGTGGGGCACATGACGAAGCCCCGCCCCTTGCTTCCGGCCGCCCCGCTTCCGGCCCTCATTCAGCCAGGAGGAGGCAGGAGAAGAGGGAGGGTAAGTTGCTTCCTCCCTGCCTCTCCCCACCCCTGCCTGCCTGGGGCCAGGGAGGGCCTTCGCGGGGCTTCCTTGCACTCCCGCCGGCCTTGCAGGTCCACCGCCGGGCCCCTCATGGGGCCCGGCAGTGGAGCTGCAAGGCCAGTGGTGGCAGCCGGGACCGTTGGGGGCGGGGTGTGTGGCCTTATGACACACTTCCGGTGATGTCAGGGGGTGTGGCCTCATGACACACTTCCGGTGATGTCAGGGGGTGTGGCATATGCTAATGAGTTATGCTAATGAGTTCCCCTAGCTCTTTTTCTACGAAACGACCTCTGGTTATCACTCTGGAATTACTTATGAATACCATGGTGTAGAAGAGAAATACTTAAACTCTACTGGTTATTGAGATTGTTGAACATAGTCTCCTGCTAGCACTAAAAAAACTTAGTTTCTTTGGCACTGGCACTCTTAAAACTCTTTCCTCTGGATGTGGGGGAATACTGGATGGGTGGTGAACCAGGAGTATTCACCTTATACCATCACATAACTGAAAGCACTAGTCAGCAATCATCACCACTCCTCCTCAATAATTTGCATTTTGTTATGTTATGAATAACTAGGAGCCTAATTAGTATTTCAAACGTTTTCTATAGTTGCCCTGTAGGCATTTTGATGTGCCTCAATTCTCATTAAAACCCAAAGATCACTGTTTGCTCAAGTGGTTAAGACGCTGAACTGCAGACTGGAAGGTTGGTAGTTCAGCAGTTCGAGACCCGAGTGCCACATGACGGAGTGAGCTCCCGTCTTTGGTCCCAGCTCCTGCCAACCTAGCAGTTCGAAAGCAAGAAATTACAAGTAGATAAATAGGTACCGCTTCGGTGGGAAGGTAAACAGCATTCCGTGAGCCTCGGTGTTTAGTCATGCCGGCCCCATGACCACGGAAACTTCTTCGGACAGCGCTGGCTCTTAGGCTTGGAAATGGAGATGAGCACTGCATCCCTAGAGTCGGATTCGACTGGCTTTACTCTACATCTACAGCACCGTAAACTAGAAAATATGCTTTATTGGAGATACTCATTCTCACAAGAGTTCAGTCAAATAGCAGATTTCCTTTCACCCAAGATGGTGACAAACAACAAAGTCCCTACTATGTGGTTACCCAATACAATAGCTGTGTTCCAAAACTGTGTCCAGGGTCTAGGTACAGTTTGGAGGCATTCTGGTTTGATGGTGGAGTGTCTGCTTTTTGTGCAGAAGATCCAGGTTCATGTTCCACAACCCACCAAGGTTACAGTGAGTGAAGTAACTATGTATGTTCTGCTCAGCATGCAATTTAAGTAGTTGCATTGCTTTACCCAACAGCTTACGTTCCCAAATGTCTGTATGTGGACCATTGTTTTGTCTTGGTATCAGGCAGCTTCATATGTTCAGTGAAGTTTGTCCACCACCCTCAATTATGCCAATGTTTTTTTTTAGAAAGATCAAAGGAAGTTTGAACAAGGGACTTTATCTTCTTGTAGCAATTCCCACCCGAAGCCAAATCTCCCAGCCACCAGAATGCTGCCCTTTTAATAGGAGTAATGTGAGACCTACGAGGGGGTCATGAACTAATTATACAAATAAGCAAAATGAAAGGTTTGGAAAAAGTTAATCAAGGCAATGCTAATAGGGGTTTCATTACCTTTGAGCTTGGTTATATTTGTAATTACAAATCAAGTGCAGGAAAGGTTTGAGTGCACACACATTACGCAGGAATTAGGACATTACAGCTTTTTCGGGGCTGATCTAATGTTAGTGGAGGGCGAAGGAATGTTTTGCCATCCAAGTGATGGATGCACAGAAGAACTGACTGCTTTTCTGTCTAGGACACACTTGTCCTGTCCCAGTGCACACGGTCGTCCCGTCATCATTTTATCCTCACAACAAACCTGTGAGGAGGGCTACAATGAGAGAGGCTGATTGGCCTAAGGTTACCCAGTAAGCTTCATGGATGGGGACAGCAACCTAAGGCTCTCAGATTCTAATGGGTACTCAACCCCCTGTGCCACAGCGACTTTATACCACACTGACTCTTCTGTTTCCTAGGTTGGACCTTGTTTAAAAAATGTATGCTAGCTAGCATTAGGAAAATGTGATGGCCCCATAGCACTGAAGAAACATAAGAGTAGCTATGCTGAACAAGATGAGTGGTCCAGCAGCCTGTTTTCCGTATTGACCAGTCAGATGGTGTAAAGGTAAAGGTTTCCCTTGCTCGAAAGCCAGTCGAATGCGACTCTAGGGATGCAGTGCTCATCTCCGTTTCCAAGCCGAAGAGCCAGCGCTGTCCAAAGACGTTTCCGTGGTCATGTGGCCAGCATGACTAAACACCGAGGCACACGTAACTGTTACCTTCCCACCGAAGCGGTACCTATTTATCTACTTGCAATTTCTTACTTTCGAACTGCTAGGTTGGCAGGAACTGGGACCAGACACAGGAGCTCACTCCATCATGTGGCACTCGGGTCTCGAACTGCTGAACTACCGACCTGGTTTGAAGTTCAGCATCTTAGCCACTTGAGCCACCCTCAGATGGCATAAAGCAAGCACCAAACAGGGCCCTCAGTCAAGAGCCTTTGCTTGCTCATTGGTCCCTGGCTTGTGACAGTCAGAGGCATTCTAGCTGGGCCTAGAGGCCAAAGATAGATCTATCCTTCATAACCGTATCCAAATCCTTTTTAAAACCATCTAAGCTTGTGGCCGTAGTACTTCCTTTTGTCTGACTTGAATCTATAGCTAGCCACCTTCAGTGTGCTATGTTGAGTTCTAGTATTATGAGAAAGATACAACGGTTTCTCTGTCCTCATTCTCTATGCCATGCATAATTCTGTAGACCTCATTTTTATGTAGATTTTTTAAAGCCCCTGAGGCTTCAGCCTTGCCTCATGGGCGGGGGGGGGGGCACGCCAACCCTGTGATCATTTTGAGTTGCTTTCTCTCCAGTTTTTCCAGCTCTTTATTATCCTTCTTGAGATGTGTGTATATAGTATCCCAAGTGAGGCTGTGCCAGGGATGTCTCTAAGGACATGACTATACTGGCAGTTTTATTTTCCATCCCTTGCATGGAATTTGCCTTTTATTGTTTTAATCACTGCTGCACACTGCACCAATGTTTTCAGTGAGTTATGTGCCAGAACCCCAAGGTCTTTTTCTTGGTCTGTCACTGCCAGCTCAGACATGAATATAATATTTTGACTCAGTGTACATCACATGGCATTTAAATTGAATTTCACCTACCATTTATTTGCCCAATTACTCAGTTAAGGGGCAAACTACATGATACAATTACCCACACCTCATTCTTTAACACAAAGCAGCTGCAGGAATGTAGTTCCCAAGGGCCCTATGTAGATTGGGACTAAAGACCAAAGATCTATTTGCCCCACTGGGGGAATGTACATGCACTGAATACTCTATGTGCAGCCTCCCTACCAGGGCAAATAGTGTTCCCCCTTGGCAAGCTGACTTGTGGCTAAATGTATTGTTTAATCTGGCTCTTATTGTACAGTCCTATACAGAGCTGCGGTGGCTCAAGTGGTTAAGACGCTGAACTGCAGGCTGTGGAAGGTCAGTAGTTCAGCGGTTCAAGACCCGGGTGCCGCAAGACAGGGTGAGCTCCTGTCTCTAGTTCCAGCTCCTGCCAACCTAGCAGTTCGAAAGCAAGAAATTGCAAGTAGATAAATAGGGACCACTTCGGTGGGAAGGTAACAGCGTTCAGTGCGCCTTGGTGTTTAGTCATGCCGGCCACATGACCACGGAAACGTCTTCGGACAGCGCTGGCTCTTCGGCTTTGAAACGGAGATGAGCACCGCAACCCTAGAGTCGGATTCGACTGGCTTTCGAGCAAGGGAACCTTTACCTTTACCTTTATACAGAGTTACCCTGGCTAAGCCTATTAAAATGATTGAAGAAACTCTGCACAGGGTTGTACTTTTGGAGAGGTCCTTTTTAAAACAAAGCACCCTTCCCAGTTAGTCTTGCCAGCCCCCAGGTCTGGGCGGGGGACCCCCTGATTTTAGGGGCTTCTCCCCACGCCGACCAGCTGGCTGGTGGGGGAAACCTCACCTCTAAACAGGGACATTGCATCCCCAACATGATGATGTCACCTGGAAGTGATGTTACCCAGAAGTGATGTTATCACAGTGGGAATATCATGCAGGGATGCACTGCTATTTGGGCAATGTAGTTTGAGGCTGAAAGAACCATAGAGTTTCACACAAATACCAGCGTATCCTCTGTCAACGCCCCCGATGCAATGATGTCACTTCCGGGTGACTTTTTCTGTTGACTCAGAAAGTTGGACCAGTAATGCAGTGACATCCCCACCCATCCCCAGAAAGCCCCCCAAATCACCCTGCCAGAACCCTATGCAGTTAATGAATGCAGACATCCTTTTATTCCATAACTATTAACTCTGGGAAGCCTTTGGTGCAGTGCATGGAGCTAGAAAGGACCCAGGGTCATCTAGCCCAACCATCTCACAGTGCAGGGAATTCACAGCTACCTCCCACCCCCACTCCCCCAGTGACCCCTGCTCTATGGCCAGAGGAAGGCAAAAAACCTGCAGGATCCCTGGGTAGGCTTGCCAAGCCCCCGCTGAGGACAGGGGAACCCCCGCTTTAAAAACCGCTTTTTTGAAATTTGGCCCCGGGGGACAAAATGGCGGCCAGAAAAGTGACGCTCTAGCATTTAAGTCCTCCAAGACTCTATGGCTATGAAAGCCATAGAGACGAAGGATAGAGCGTTCCCTCTAGTGTGTGCGGTTCACCGCTGCGAGTCCCCCCCCCAGCCGCGCAGGTCAGGTCTCCACCAGCTGGAGGAGAGGGCTCTGCCCCAGCAGCTTCCTAAGGGCACACCCAGCTCCCAGCAGCCCCTTGCTCTCATGGTCAGGTGGCGTGGTGGGCATCTGCTGCTTCGTGGTCGCCGCTGCCGCTGCTCATTCTGATCCCTCTGAGCCTCAAAGGCAGTTGCCTGGCCTCGCAGAGAGTCGCACACGGTTCCTTGAAGCCTGCCCTGCCGACAGTCAAATGTCTGGGAGGGAGGGTAAGGTTTGGGCATGCTGTGGTGGTTTTTGTTCCACTTGGGCTGCTGGGGTGGGCGGCGGGCCCTAGCTGAGCTTTGAGAAACTGCCTCCACTTTGCTTTTTTGTTGCCTTCAAAGGCTGGGGGGAACTTACCTCCTGCAATGCCAATGCCAGAACTTTTAGGCGGGGAAGGCTGGTCTGGCAGTCAAAGGAAACCTAGTTCTAGGCTTCTTTTGTATGATTTACACAAAGGATATATTGTGTTATTGCTGACTACAATAGGAGGAGACAGGAAACTATATAAAAATATATTCCTTACTGGGCGGCAGGTTATCTACGGGTTTAGGCCAACATACTGACCAATTTGAATTCAGGTTACATGCAGTTCTGTACTCATCTTTTAATTGTTGAGATTCATCACTTTTGGGTTCCTAGCTGGAACCCAAATGTTACAGCATTGCATGATGCCATCCCACTCCTGCCTCAAGGAGCACTGGCAGAGATTTGAATATGGCACCACAGTGTTCCATATTTTCCAGCATCCTGTTTTAACATATTGACCAGCCATTTGTCCTGGAGTGCCAACAACAGGGCATGGGGGCCAAGGCTTTCTCTTGATGTTGCCTCCTAGCAGTGAATTTTGGAGGGTTACTGCCTCTGAATATAGAGGTGATGTCAGCTTCTAGGAGTTTAGTGCTGCAGTTGTAAGGTTACTTGCTAGGGAGCGAATTCTTTGATACCAATAAAAATGTTCTGAAATCAAGTAGTTGTTGCTCCCACTGGGAACTACAGGGACACTATATTTTCTTTTAAGCAGGTCTAATTTCACAATTGAAGTATTTTATTTGTGGTATGCAGTTGAGTCCATATGCTGAGAAAAAACTAAAATACTTCTACTTGTAAATTCTAATTTCACATAAATTTAGGAGCAAAGGAATGTAATCTAGAACAAATGTAGTGGAAACTGAAGGACCAAGCACCCTGTCATATCCTCCCATTTGTGATTTGTTGCAGCCTCAGGGAACAAAGATGGATCTAACAGATGAGACCACTCCTATCTTGTCAGGAGTAGGTAGCCAGGTGAAACCATTCCACTAGTCCTTCTATAACTTTATGCAGTATTTGCTAGGAGCAGACAAAAATAATGGATTGAATTGAAAAGAAAAAGTATGCTTGATTTATGTACATTTATGCATTGTCTGCTATTTGGGTTACCTGTGGATTTAGCAGTCTTTCTCCAAATAATTTTTTTCTGAAATTAGGCATTGCTCCTGCTGAGATATGGTTTTGCTGAGTGAGGAGCACTAAGGATGTAGCAGCCAGTTGTCTCAGTCTCCCTGTTACCAAGAAGGTTGGCTGGTTATTTCCCTTGGGGAAACTCAGGTAAGAGAGGAAGGCCAGAATATATGTGCTTTGCAATTGGAGTTACTATGGAAGATGCCTAACTATAGAAGGGCACCAAAACTTTGCCCTCTTGAGGGTATGTTTTGAGTACTTTTCTAGTAGCTCAAGGGTCCTGTATGTGAAAGAAGAATTTGCTGTCATTCTGAGTATTGAGTAGCAGCCTCTGATCTGCCAAGAACTGACTTCTTTCTAAATTTTGTGCACTTAAGGCAGTGATCTTCTATATGGCACCTGTGGGCACCTTGGTGCCTACTGATGGGTGTTCTGGCACCCATTTGCCATTTTTCACAACTAAATAGCAGGGCCTGGTTTCCCTCCACCTCTTTGAAGCAGGCAAGCCAAGGGAGGGCATGGGGGTGTGGCCTAATATGCGAATGAGCTGTGTTGTCAGGGTGTGTGGCCTAATATGCTAATTAGTTTCTGCTGCTGGGTGTGGCCTATTATGCTAATGAGTTCCTGCTGGGCTTTTTTTGTAGAAGAATTGCTTATAGCTGTAGCAATATGGAAAAGACTAGTTATGTTGTAGCTCTTGGGAAGAGCCAAGAAATAGGCAAGGGTAGTACCCATTTTGTTTTTCTCTTCATTTGGGCCTGAGCGAAGTAAAAAAAAAGTGTAGGTTGGGGAAGCTCTATAAATAAGTTATTTGAATAAAGTTATTCAAAGACAGCTTTTTATGAAGACAGAACATACTTGGAATCAGTGGCTCTGAATAAGCTGGAACTAGGCAAGTGTTATGAAGGACTGTGGTAGGCCTTTTGCTTCTGCTTACTATTTATTGTGAGCAAAGTTGTACTCTGTTTACTTAAGAAGACCCTCAGTGTTAGTGTCTGCGTTTTATACTCACCGAGATTGGGGGCACCCAACTTAAGATGTCCCTCTAGCTTCTTTCAAGTATTCATTCTATTACCATCTAATGGAAGAAGTGTGCAGAGACTCACAAAAGCTCATACCCTACCACAAATTTGATTAGTCTTTAAGGTGCTGGACTCTTTCTACTGTCCACGGCGCAATAAATCAATAGAATTAATTTTTTACCCCTCAGTCAAGATGTTAAATTTTCTGAAGCTTAAAAATACAGGAAGTACAGCTTGTGAACTCTTGAACATTATGACTATGCCAAATTATTTTGTGTAAATATTGTGAAACTTTTGAAAATCAAAAAAGACGAACATGACACACAAGTTCTGGGAAACCTATCATAACAAGAGATGTATTTTGCAAGTTATTAAAACACAAATTGCATTGCTGGAGCATACCTATGTATAAAGTGTTGAGGTTTTGCTTGGCTTTAATGACCAGCAGTCCGTTTTGGTTCAACACAATAACCTGGGAGATGGTGTAGGAAAACTTGGGGGGGGGGTTTGGGGGGGAGACTTCCAAAAACCATTCAGCAATGTATATTGTTTTAGACTCTTGGGATTTATAGATTGGCAGGGTGCTGAAAATTCGTTCAGAGATCCCGCATATCCCCATTGCATAAATATTGCTTCCGAGCTTTCCCATTGAAATGGAATGGCAGGAACTTCTATGTGGCAAAAATAGGCCCTTGCTGGTTTAGTCAGTTGCATTTCAACACTTGCATAGAAGAAAATGCTAGAACAAGTCAGAAAATGTTCTGAGTAGCTCTTGATTTTTGTTTTTTTACCAGCACTTGACTGCTGTGCCCTCCAGGCAGTGAGATATGTCATTCTCATTAACATCTGCAATAGTCTAAGCATTTTGGCCTCCCCTGCTCCCACTGCCTGCATTGTTGTAGGGCTCACGGCGCTGGCTATGATTTGCCCTGCTCACAGAGACCAACAGAGCATCACCACAGGAGGCACTATGAATCTGCATTGATGAGTCGCCCTCTATTTTGATTGGACTGAAACTTGATTTTATCCTTTATCTTTTAATGTTAAATTTGTTTTTAAATCCTAATGTTCTATTGTTATTATGTTGCTGACTGAAATGTGACTCACCCTGAGCCCACTTATGGGGGAAGGTGGGATATAAGCCTAATAAAGCAAACCAAATCAATCATTGAAAAAGTTTGAAGCCTACTTGCACTGAAATAATCCTCCAGAAGAGCCACAGAGGCATAGCTGATTTGCCTGCAGCCGTCAGAAAGTCTTGTGAGGCTGGGTTTAGGAGGTTAAGATGCTCAGAGGTTAAGACGCTGAGCTGCAGACAGGAAGGTCTGTAGTTCGGCGGTTCGAGACCCTAGTCCCATGTGACAGAGTGAGCGCCTGTCTCTGGCCCCAGTTCCTGCCAGCCCAGCAGTTCGAAAGCAAGAAATTGCAAGTAGATAAATAGGTACCGCTTCAGTGGGAAGGTGACAGTGTTCTGGGCACCTCAGTGTTTAGTCATGCTGGCCACATGACCATGAAAATGTCTTCAGACAGTGCTGGCTCTTTGGCTTGGAAACGGAGATGGGCACCACCCCTACAGTTGGATTTGACTGGCTTTTGAGCAGGGGAAACCTTTACCTTTATAGCAGGGGCTGAAGATGGAAGATCGAATGAACCTGGACGTTGGCATTTATATCATACTATCATACATTTGCTATTAACCAAGTACAATCTCTCCCTTATATATAAAAGAGTAGTGGGCACCAACATTCTAAAATGCGCCCCGTTAGTGTATAGCTGTTAGAACTGCCACTTATTATAAGGGAGAGATGCCCACCAATGAGAACGCGAAGCCCGGGTCCCGCCCACACCACGACTGCTCCGAGAAACCACCTCCACTCGCCCGACGCCATTTACTTTGTCGGGCAAGGACGAGAACTACGAGGGCGCCGCCACGTCGGATTCGGTAGCCTGTCGCCTGCCTCGCCCCCCCCCCAACGCTCACGGGCCGGCGCCCTCCCCGGAGGCCTCCTGTCGCCCACCTCACCCCACCCCCAACGCTCCCGGGCCGGCGACAGGAGCCGGTGGCCTCCTGTTGCCCGCCTCGCCCCCCCAACGCTCCCC
>NW_015175975.1:293325-301499 GCF_001447785.1 Gekko japonicus
CCTCGCGCCCCCACGGCAGTCCCCGGCCGGCGACAGAAGGCCGCGGCCTCCTATCGCCCGCCTCGCCCCCCCACGGCAGTCCCCGGCCGGCGAAAAAAGGCCGCGACCTCCTATCGCCCGCCTCGCCCCCCCCCACGGCAGTCCCCGGCTGGCGACAGAAGGCCGCGGCCTCTTCTCGCCCGCCTCCCCCCCCACGACAGTCCCCGGCCGGCGAGAGAAGGCCGCGGTCTCCTGTCGCCCGCCTGTCCCCCCCCCAACGCTCTTCTTTCACTCCCTTCCTATCTGTCTGGGTAGACCTGGCCTCTGGAGACCAGGTCTACCCACCCCAATCCACTATGTGGGTATACCTGGCCTTCGGAGACCAGGTCTACCGACCCCCTTCCACCATCTCCGTAGGCCTGGCTTCTGGAGACCAGGTCTACCCAACCCCTTTCACCGTATTGGTAGACCTGGCCTCTGGAGACCAGGTCTACCCATCACAATCCACTATGTGGGTAGGCCTGGCATCTGGAGACTAGGTCTAAGGACCCCCTTCCAGTATCTTCGTAGGCCTGGCCTCTGGAGGCCAGGTCTACCCAACCTCTTTCACTGTATTGGTAGACCTGACCTCTGGAGAACAGGTCTACCCACCCCATTCCACTATCAGGACTGTTGTGCCAGTGAAGAGGCCAGGTCTACTACTGTAGTGGGATGGGGTGGGTAGACCTCGAGAGACCAGGTCTACCAATACAGTGGAATGGGGTGGGTAGACCTGTTCCCCAGACGCCAGGTCTACCAATACACTGGAATGGGGTGGGTAGACCTGTTCTCCAGAAGCCTCTGGACAACAGATCTACCAACCCCATTCCACTACATTGGGAGACCTGGCCTCTTGACAGCTACAATGCTGCCTTCCCCCCCACTTCACAGGCTTTTGGGGGGAGCGGGTGAGGGGTGAAGGCGCTAGACCGTCCACCTCGCCCACATTTTCGCCACTACCCCCCCTCGCTCTCTCTACATTTCTCCCTGTGTCCTTTCATTCTTTCCCTCCCTCACTCTTTCTCCCTTCCTCCCCATTGCTTTGACTTCCTTCCCCCCCAAATCCTCCCTCCCTCCATCTCTGCCTGTCTGTCACGGTCTGTCTGTCTCTCCGTGGCCCACCCACCCACCCTACGTTTCTAGGGCCCGTTGTCTTCCTCCTCAACGGGCTTTGCAGCTAGTGTTTTATATTTTTGGATGTATCTTATAGGTATGCTTTTGTTGTGAGTTGCCTTGGGCTTTCTTAGTGCAGGGGGTAGAAGTATTTTAATATTTAATTTCATGCACAGCCATGACCTTGTTCAGATGCTATTGTGTGAACTGGGTATTATCATTCTTGATGCTGTTATCATTGGCATTTTGTTATTTCCAGACAGCATATTCCATAAATAGTTTCCAACAAGGCTTGACAAACTTTGTTTGGCTGTACCAGCCAGCCCAAAAATTTAGGAGCAAGACTTGTTTTTTTCAGTCTTCAGAGTTTTGTATTTTAATTACCATATTTTCTAAGTACTGGTCCCACAACACCTCTTCACAGTTTCTTGTTAAGTTTCTTAAGGCTATGACAAAATTGTTGCATAGTAATAAATATAGGGATAGCCCTCATTTGTCACCATTACAACAAAAAGCTAACCCCTAATCTTAACCTAACTTCCTGTTTCTGATAGGTGAGGTCCATTATTGTATTTGACTTGGTTTGCTTTCTTTTGGTGTTCTTGACAAGGTATTCATTTTTAAGCATTGAAGTGTGGGGAAATTCTTCTAGCAGCATACAAAAGGCATTGTCTCTGGTGTTTCTTTTGAACACAGTGTTCTAGCTGCATCTGCATGCTGTTAAAGTTAACTGCTTATGATGGTGCCTCTGCCCTAAGCAGGATTGCTCTGTGTTTACCTCATTTAACAAAGCCTGCACCATCTGAGTAGTCATCGCTATGGACCTGAACTGTAGGGCACCTCGGAGTGAATAAGGAGAAAAGACTAATTCATTGTTGCTCTGAGAAATCTCCGTGAAGCTGCCTCGTGCTTATTGAGACTCTTACTGTGTGGTCTACTCTGGCTAGCAGCAGCTTTCAAAAGGCTGGAGTAGATTTTTTCCCACCCAGTCCTGTTACCTGAGATTCTTTCAACTGGAAATGTTAGGGTTTAAACCTGGAACCTTCTGTTTGCACAGCAGTGCTCTTGCACTGATCTATGGCTCTTCTGTTCTTCTGCCCCTCTTCCAGTTTTGTTACAAGAATTTCATGGGGAGAAAGGGCAACTGATACTTTAAAATGTGCATTACACATATGCCTTGTATTTCTACGGTTTACAGCTATTGAGAAAGGAAAGTGATGGAAATTTGCGAACTTAAAACCAAAACTGGTTCATCACCCACATGACCCAACGGTTGCTTGGAGCACCAGTTCCTGATGAGTACAACTTGTGCCTAATGACTCCCAGCATAGGGTCAGCTTGGGAGGAGGTGGGCTCTTTCCCCAGTCATGATGTTCAGCTCCATCAGGTTTCTGGGACCTCCCAGACCCCACTGTGGAGCCAGTGGTGTGCAGCACGGCAGATAGCCTTGCCCTTGCACCCCCCCCCCCAAACACTGCTACCCATCTCCTTGACAATCAATTTCTGTACAGCTTTGATGAATTTTTTTTAATTTGCAGAAATGTAATGAGTTTGCCAATAAAAAGGAATATTTTTGCCTCAGAAAAGGAAATTCTGCAAGTTTGGTGAAGGAGAGCCAGTTTGGTGTTGTGGTTAAGTGTGTGGACTCTAATCTGGGAGAACTGGGTTTGATTCCCCACTCCTTCACTTGCATCTGATGGATGACCTTGGACAAGTCATAGTTATGTCAGAGCTGCTCTTGAAAGAGCAGTTCTCACAGGGTGTCTGTTGTGGGGAGGGGAAGGGAAAGGAGTTTGTAAGCCACTCTGAGACTCCGAAAGAAGGGCAGGGTATAAATCCAATCTCCTCCTCCTCCTATCTTAAATCATGTTCCATATTTTTTCAAAATTACTTGGATGCTCTCAAATGGTGCTTTAAGGAGGGCGTTGTTTACATTATCTCTTGATAATTTTGAGAATGTTTCTTGTTATTGCTAAAAATGCTCTCCTACATGTTGATCCAGTTAAAGCCCTGTTTAGAAGTACCTTTGAAACAATTCAATTTGATTTTTGGTCATTGTCTTCATGATTAAATGCTTCTTCTCTTCCCTCTTTCTTCTTTCTCCATCTGCCATCAGGTTTAACTCCTACATACATCCCTCTATTCCGTCCCTCCCACATATCTTCTTTTTAAACACTTTTATATTTATATAAATAAATATAACAATAATTGAAGCCATGACATATTACACAAAATTCTAACAGTTGCTCCATATGAGTGATAGCTCTTTCAAACTCATCCAACCAAGACAAATCTTTGTTATTTAGCAATACAGGTAGTTTAATGTGGAAATAAAAATATATTGTTTTGTCTACAAATGTCCTATGCGTTAGTGTCATTCTATTACTTTCCAAACCTTACCTAGCTCTGATCTGACAGCTGAAGTAATCTATAGTGTGGGTATCCAACATTTTTGTGTGAAGAGATTCCAGATAATTTAACAAAAATAATTCTGAAGAAGGTACATGTCAAGGCCATGCTTTAACATGGTTGTCACCTTTTGCCAGTAGCTTCTTGTGTGTGTATTAGGTCCACCACCTATGGATATAATCTGCATTAATTTCCCCACAATACTAGCTAGGAACAGACTTACAACTTCTTGCTAGTCTCTCAGGGAAAAGATGTCATTGATACAACATCTTGATTATGTGTCCCACCAAGACTGACTGAGAAAGTTAGACCAATTTAGCCGGGGTGGGTGGGAGGAATTGACATTTGTATTTAATGCAGGACACAGTGCCTTCTGCTGTTTTTTAGACAAGATCATCCTGTACCCCAAATACTATTGCACAACAGTTTACAGAAGTTAGAAAATGAATGTTTATGATTTGTAACAAAACATGTATTTCTGTTTGTTTACGTAGCCTTGCATTAATCAGACTCCTTATTTAATAGAACTGAAAAACTGGAATGCCTCTGTTACTATGTTCAGATATTATGTTAAACTGTATTACTTGTCCATTTTTGGCCAAGTAACAATATCCATCCAAGCCAGCCTGTTCCCATCATTTGCAACCAAACTCATTCTACCCCCTCTGGGAATAACTTCTTTTACAATTGAATTAAGAGGTGAAAACCTTGGAGACAATTTGTTTTCGTAACTATCTTAGGTTACCTAAAAGCCTGTTGTTGTTCATATAGAATTTCAACTGAAAACAAACCAGCTCCTAAATGGAATCATTAGGTAAGGTTGCTGTACCATAACCACATCCAATTCACTTCCATCAAGCCTTGAGGCTAGCCTAATCTAGTTGCTGCATAGTATAAGGAAATATTTGGAACTGCTAAGCCCACCTTCATTCCACTTTTTCTGGGTATCACACCAGAACAACCTAGAACAGCCTAGGTATTTTCTTTGGCCAGATAAAGCTGTTAAACAGACTTTGCCATTCTGTTAGCTTTTTTATTTGATATCTTAGTTGGAATGTTTTGAAACAAGTATAGCAGTTTTGGAAGATGTACCACTTTTACAGCATTTATGCTATCAAATAGTGATAAATTCAGTGATTCCCAACTTAATAGAGTGTCTTTAATTTTCTTTATAACTGATAATTAACATTATATATACTATTATAAGACAAGGAGATGCCTATACCCAGGTCTTTAACAGACGCCCCACTTTGAAATGTTTGGGTCAACCAATTGTTTTCATCTAATTTATGAAAATGCATGTTGATTCACAACCCCTTGGTCTTGAGTACAGAAACTTCTCAGCCAAAGCTGCCTCCAAACTGTCTTATTGTACAGCAATGTCTCTGAATACGTAATTTAATTCTGTCAGTGTGTGGTTCTGTTTTTAAGTGCTCACTCAGTTCCTTCCAAATTTCAACAGCATCAGCAATAAAACAGCTATTTTTCTGTATTTTGTTTAAAGCTTCAGAAGTGTGTTTCAGGATGCTCAGCATATGTTCAACATTTCTCTTAAGCCCAATGTTGAGGATTTTGACCATGAGGGTGCCATCTACTTTCTCTTGATTTTGTTCACAAACTGTTATCAGAATAGGATCTACAGAATAGGATCTACTGCTCAAAACAGTCCACTACAGAGTTCCATCTAACATCTTGTTGGAGTGTTAGCTTGGTTCCTCCACCCATTCTTTTCAGAGCTGCTGCTGCAAAATGATTGTCACAAAAATATTTAGCAATGTAAACGGCATTCATTATTTCTGGAACACTGAAGTCTTTGGCTAGGAGGTGCAGCAACTGAGCACTGCAACCATATGTTGTTAGTTTTGTATTCCCTCCCTGCTCTTCTAAATTTCTTCTCATCTTGAATACATTTGCAGCATGGTCTGTGACCAAATTGTGTACTAGGCATTTGAATTTTTCTTTGCATGTTGTTATAGCTTCTGCTGCCACTTCTTGTAAGTATTCTGCTGTGTATGCGAAGACATCCCCTTCTTCTGTTGTTATACAAGCACATAGGACAGGATCATTGTGGACATTACTCCACCCATCAAGACTTAGGTTAACCGTTTTACCCTCTAGAGCTGTTGCACATTGCTCGATTTCTCTGTCTGTCATACACTTTATCCAGCAGTTTCCCTGCAACATCTGCTCTGCTGGGTGGACTGTGTCCTGGTCTCAGTGGATGAACCGTATTAATGAAGTGCGGGTTTTCAATCAGACGGAAAGAGTTTGTCACGTAAACAAACTGGGCATTTCCCCCCATCAATTATCTCTTTTTCTAATCTGGTTTTTACGACAAACTTATCTATGGTGGTTCCTGGATGGTCAGCTTTTTTCTTCCTTTTAGGTGATATACTGTGGATGTGTGGTGTATATGATGTGACTGAAACACTATCCTGGACAGATAACTCTGAAACTGTAGAACAGGAGGATGGTGATCTCGGAGGTGGATAGTTTCCAGAATCCTTTATGTTGATGATGGATTCCCCTAAACAAAAAGTAAATGCTGCTATTTTATGATTTATACCATTTCTGCTTGTTTAGTGTTACTCGTTGTATTCACTGCCCGCAAAAGGAATATTTGCTTGGTTCAACTCTTTATTTCTTCATATTAGCTATATCAAAATGACAGTAACGTGCAGTAATAATAATAAGAAATATAATTTTGCTTAAACGTGACAGATTTTTGAGGCAATCTTTAAGAAATATGATGAAATCAAAATGTTTACCAACCTGAAGATCCTGCTTGTTCAAACATGTTACTTTTGACATCTTCATCACAGCACTTCTCATGATGTTGTTTCATTTGGGCCACGAGGCGTTGCATTTCTTTGTTGCAGAGTTTGCATTTTGCATGCATACCTGCCTTACCCATAGGTAGATGAACTTCATTAAAATATTCCCAAACTGGGTTTCTTATTGCTTGCTGCCAGTGTAGGTTTTCCCCTCCAGGGAAAGAATAATATGATCAACCTCAGGCTATACACACACAAAGATCAAAAGACTTGTGGAGTATTCTGCTAAAAAGGTTTCACTTTCATTTTTACTGCTTCCCCTGCCTCTTCACACTAAGCTTCTTGTGCAGATCTGTTCCACTCCAAACAATCTTCTATTCGTTGCAGGGGTCATTTCAGAGCTAGGGGGACTCATTAGCATAACTCATTAGCATATGCCACACCCCCTGACATCACCGGAAGTGTGTCATAAGGCCACGCCCCCTGACATCACTGGGGTTCCCATTCCTAAGGTGGAGGCAGGGGATCTCCCCCTTTCATGGGCTCCTGCCTGCCACCTGCCAGCTGGCTGGCAAGAGGAAAATCTCCCCACCCCCAAAACTGCACAATGCACTGACGTCACCCGGAAGTGACATCAGTGTGTCAGAGATGTCAGGAGGTGGCGTACTTTTTGGGCAACACTCTATGGTTTGAGGCCATTTTTACCATAGAGCTTGCCCCAAAAGCAGAGCATTGCACCCCGTCATGGACACACTGATGTCACTTCTGGGTGACATCAGTGCATCACGTGACCCCCCCACCCACCCCTGGAATGCCCCCCAAATCCCTCCACCAGCACAACAAGGGGACCTGGCAACCCTACATTCTACCATTTCATTGGAGAAGATCCTTCAAAAGAACCCAGCAGATCTTTAGTGTTGGTGTTTTTAAAATAATTTTTACTTTCCTCTTTTCTACCAAAGGTCTACAAACAATGCAGTGAATTAAAGCCACTGCCCAGTATATGAGAAGACTTTCTGGTCCAGCCTCTTTCACCCTCTTTCTCTGCGTTGGCAATGCTCGTTTGGGAATGGCTTCCCCAGCTCCAAAGGAGCAGCTGGCTAGCCCCTGCAGGCAGACCAGGCAGAGACCGCAGGACAAGGCTGGAAGGATCCAGCCAAGTGAGTCGAGCTGCCACTTCCAGATTGTTGTTTTTTAAAAGTGGGGAAAGGCAGGGAGAGCTGAGAGCGGAGGGCAGACCTGGCCAAGTTTCTCCAGGCTGAGATGTGGGTGTGTTTTTTTAAAAGGTGGGGAAGCTGGGGAGGGCGGACGGAGGAAGCGAGCGCCTTCAAAGAAATGCTAAAAACTGACTTTTAAAAAAATCATTTCAGGCAGAAAAGCATGTGGGGATTTGCATCTAAGTAAGGAGGCTGAACCCCAAATAGCCCCATGGCAGCTATGGACCTGACCCCAAGCAGACCTTTTGGGTCACACTAAAGATACCCAGAAAGACTGAGGGTCAAATGACAAGGGGAGCATATCAGCCCAGGAAGGGAGAGCTCCCTTGATGCGGGGAGTGGGCCAGGCAGAGAGAAAAGGGTCTGAAGTGACAGGGGGCTCGGAGATACGGTTAAGATGGTGGGGGTGGGGGGAGGCCACATGAAGCGGCCTTATACTTATACGGGGAAGTTGGTGCCGTTGAAGGGGTCGGTGTCGTTTACGAACTGCACCCGGCAAGCCAGCGTCGCGGTGGCCATGGCGCATCCATGCACCGACCCGGCGGCGGCCGGCCGGAGCGGAGGGAAGCCAGGCAAGCTCGGCTGGCGGAGAGCGCACCGCAAGGAAACGCCATGAAGTTGCTGCTGCCCGGGGAGGAGCCAA
>NW_015175975.1:301516-317354 GCF_001447785.1 Gekko japonicus
GGAGAGACACAGAGAGAGAGAGACGGAGAGACACAGAGAGAGACTGAGAGAAAGAGCGGGTGGCTGTGCATGGGGGAGCCGCCGCCGCCAGAAGCAGCCCCGTCGTCCCACGGCTCGCCCGCGCCACCATGACCCGCCCAGGCCACCTCCTCCTCCTCCTCGCAATCGCGCCCTCCTGCTCCTGGCTGCGGAAGATGCACCGAGCGTGACGGGAAAAGCGAAGCCGGGAGGTGGCTGGGAAACCTGCTCGCTCGTCCGCGCCCAACACAGCGCGCCCCGCCTCCTCCCCACAGCCGGCGGCGACCTCCAGCGGGCACCAGCAGGGAGCTCCAGGCCCCGTCCTCCCACACCTCACCCGGGGGGATGGCGTCCCCCCGCGTCCCCCCCCCAAATGACCCCTGATTCGTTGAATTTGTTGAAACTTAGCGTGGAAAAGGTAAGGGGTTGATTCTGGAAGAACATAACATTGTGGATGGATTAATGGAATTTATTTACCAAAAACATTAAACATTGAATACACAGCCTCATGGTCAGGGCTATTTTTGGGCAGGAACGCACAGGAACGGAGTTCTGGCTGGCTCCTGAGTTGGCCATGCCCAGCAGGAACTCATTAGCATAATATGCCACACCCAACAGCAGAAACTCATTAGGACTGGCTACCTTAGGGGTGTGTCGCCTAACATGCAAAGGGTTCCTGCTACAAAAAAAGCCCTGGGTTTTGACAAAAAACAAGGTAACCAGAATAAGAAGCAAAAGATGGGTGTGGCTGGATGACCACAGTTCTGGCAACGTGGGGTGTGGCCTAATATGCTAATGAGCTGCTCTGTCAGGGGTGTGGCATAATATGCTAATGAGTTGCTGCTGTTGGGTGTGGCATATTATGCTAATGAGTTCCTGCTGGGCTTTTTCTACCAAAAAAGCCCTGCTCATGGTACATAATTAAAAACTAATCCTTATTTCATGATGAATAAGCTTTGGACTATAATGTATCTTAAATAGAAAACTAGATTTTTCCTCAAAAAGCATTTTATTTTATTTTTAATCCAATATAAATTTTAAAAAGTGATTTAATACAAACCAATTTAAATATTTTTAAAAATCTGTTTTAAATAAAATCTGATTTTTAAAAGAAATCATTGATTTTTATCCACCCAGATTTTATTTTATTTGAAGCTTCACTGATAAATACATCTCTGGTAAAAGCTTTTAACTAGTTTTCCATACAGTAATTGGTGTAACATCACTTGTGTTTCTTTCACAGAAAAATTATCCAGCTCTATTCAAATTTTGGCACAGAAGCTTTTATCCTGTAGCAAATTATTGTTCAGTTTCCATGCTTATCCTTTGCATTGGGTAGTGTTCACAGCAATGTAACCCTTGAAGGATTTGAATATTCAGTTATGCCTTTGCTTGTAGTAATATTTAATCTAAATGAGGATTTAGAAACCAGATAAAGATCTATCCTGGAATGATGCTGGTGGACTGGAGTAAAGAAGGTTTAATACTTCTTGAATAATTTTCTCTTGTGCCAAATATTCTGTGGCTGAAAATAAGCAAATACACTATCAAACAACTGGTTTAAGGTAGGTAATTCCTGTTTCCTAGAACTTCTCCTGTCTAGGTCATTATCCATAACAGTTAAAATCTCCTCCTATAATTAAATTACTTTGGTAAATGGAATTGGAATTTTTCTAATTCCTTAAAAAAGATCTCAAGTTCAACCTTGGCGCATAAACTGACCCTATAGTAAGCTGTTTGTTTTGAAAAATACCTTTTAGAAAAACAAACTTACCCTCTGGATCAATTGATGATTTTTGCACTAGAAAACTGGAATCCCTTACATATATGGCTACACTTTTATTCTTCGTTAAAGCTGATGCATGACATAAAGTACTGAATTTCTAGCATTGTAAAAGATTACTCTGAAAATTGTCATGTATGTCTTGTAAAAGAATATCAGCTTTCCCCTTAAGAAGGGAATACACTAGTTTATGGCTCTTATAAGGCTCATTCAAACCACAGACATTATCAGGGGTCATTTCCTGCGGGAGCGCACAGGAGCGGAGCTCTAGCAGTAAGCAGCCCAGGGGGCAGGCACATGCAACAAGCCCCACCCCCTGCTCCCAGCAGCCCTCAGTCAGAGAAGAAGCAGAGTCGCAGAGCCCCCCCCCTCCGCCCGCCTTCAGTTACGAGCTCTCCCTCTTCTACGAGGACAGATCTGCATCTTCCCCCCCTCCCAATAGCTAGCAATCCAAAACAGTCCAGTGGAGCCTGAGCGGTGGGTGTTGCCTTCTGACACACTTCCGGTGATGTCAGGGGGCGTGGCATATGCAAATAAGTTATGCTGAATTATGCTAATGAGCTCCTGCACCTCTTTTCTATGAAATGACCCCTGGACATTATGATAAATAATTTAAAAACTATTAACTATGCTATCAGACCAACAAGAACGTTAGATGTATCCTAAAAAAACCCTAAACAACACTTATCACTAACTGTACTACTTTCCTTTATAGTGCAGTCAAGCTAATCATCTGCTTCAGTGGATGTCTAAACAAGGTTTTTAGAAATTCCTTATCCTTGTCAGTTGCTTTTATTGAATAAGATTTCTCCCTATATTTGAAATAAAATCTGTAGGGAGTTCCCCATCCCCGCCTATAATTAATTTTCTTTGCTTGTGAGATTTCAGCAAAGAAAAAGTAAGATTCCTACATTTTGCAAAGTCAGTGGGGAGATATTTGGGAATACCTTGATAGTTTTTCCCTCTTTTTTAAAGGCTGAAGCCTCAGATTTACTAATAAGATATTTCTTGTTTGTTCATTATCAAAAGTCACTGTAACATCTGTACATACTTGCCATCTTCTTCCAATTTCTGAATTATGTCTGAAAGTTTTATCTATAGTTAGTGCTTCTGAATGGTCGCCTGTGATCAAATCTTCAAAATAAAGTTTCAAATTATCTCCTCCTACCTTTTCTTGTGGGCCTCTAATCTTAACCATGACCCTCCTATGTTTTTTATCCAAATCCTCTGGTTTTCCCTTGCATTCTTGTGTTTTATAATCAATTTCTCCCAAACAGACTTTGTTAACCTTAACAGAAGTTCTACTTCTTCTAATTTCTGTCTACTTCTGAAAGAGCTAATTTAATATTTTTAACTTTTTTTGGTGTTTTAAAGAAATTTCTGCTCTCTCTCTCCCCCCCCCCATTAAATTGCAGTCTTCTATTGATTAGGTCTGCTTTATGTTCCGTTTCAACCCTAGATTGTTTAAATTTAGAAAAGATATGAGCTCCAGTTTCTGAAGCTCTGAAAGAAAAAAAGGTTTTGGTGTTTTCCAGAGAGTTTGGTAGGACTTAAATGGCATGTTTGGTCCCTTCTTCCTTAGCATAACTAATAGAAACAATAGCTGTGTTAGCTATCGTCATTGCCTTCACTTACCTTAAGGGTATTCTGCAACTAGAACTAATAATAATTTCTCTATAATAAGCTTATTGCTATAGAAACCAAGATGATATCAGAAAGATGGCTGTGGCAACTCCGCAATTTAGTGACAAGGTATGTAGCAGCTGGGCAATAAACTACACATGTATCTGGAGTGGAAGAAGCCTGAGCTGTCTTAAGCTCTAAGGCTCCAGTAGTATCGGGCCTCTGCATTACTTCTGACAACTTCACATCAGAAGTATAACTTTTTTCTGGAATTATGTGTGCAATCCTTTTTGCAATAAGTACTCATGTTGTAAATGAGGTTGCTTAAGGGTGTCAAACATGAGCTTTCAGCGTAGCTACCAGCTAGTAGACATTTTAAAATTGTCTTGATCTCTCCTTCCTTTTTTTACCCAACTAACTTTCTTTTAATACTGCAATTTTGTCAAGTGATAAAACAGAACTGTTATTTTAAATCTGTTAACTTGCCTAAACAGGAGAACAAATCCACACACAAACCAAATAGTAGTATGTGTTTTTGTAAAACACTAATTGACCTGCATATGTTCAGTTAATTGTTATGAAATAAGTTTTCAGGAAGTTTTTAATATGGGATTGTGACAGCTGGATAAAAAGCAGTAGGAGAATGTTCTAAGCTTCTAGGCTGCCTGACTTATAGCAGTGCAAGTTCTTCATAATGAAAGGCAGGCACACAGATAAGTATTCAGGTAGGCTTCAGATAAAGTCTGGCTAGCTTTATTTAGAACTTTAAATGGCAAAGAGACAGTGAACAGTTTTTTGTGTTTCTGAAAATGAGCTGAAATCGTTCTGTAAAGTAAGCAAGTATTCTTGATTGATTAGTATACTGTCAAGCAAGAAATATGCATATTCACAAAAAACAGGCATATCCAACTGTTCCCTAAACTGAGTCAGCTTATATTTATATGCATTTAAACAACTGGGTGGGGCTGAAACTAAGAAGCTACTCAACCAAGAAAAAGGGAAGCAGGGAATTGTTATACCAACCAAAACACCTGTAAATTAAAACACCTCAAAATTTGAGAGAACATAAGGACACAAGAGAAGCCAATGTTGGATCAGGCCAATGGCCCATCCATCCAACACTCTGTCACACAATGGCCAGAAATACCAGGTGCCATCAGGAGGTCCAGCAGTGGGGCCAGGACACTAGAAGCCCCCCCCCACTGTTGCCCCCCCAAGTACCAAGAATACAGAGAAAACATTTCATAAATCCTAATTAATCCAATAATAGCAACTAAAGCAACTGAAATTTCTCTGGATAAAGCTAAATTTTATGTAGGAGGTACACCAGTTGATCTCAGATTGTAATTTAAGGCAGCTGTGGGGGAGGGGGCAATCTTGAATTTGCTCTGGGCATCAGTGTTGAAGGAGAGGACCAACCCTTTTCTCCTTGCCATTTTCCTGGCTTAAGGTGTGAAGGCCTGGGAGGAAAAACATCATTTTCTTTACTCTGAATGTAAAAAGTTTGTTTTATGCCGTTAAGTAATTATGATTTTTTTAAGTTTATTGTTAATGTATACCATATGTTTTCAAGTATTGTAACTATTTTTATTCACAATTAATATGCTGTAATGTGTACTGAAGAGTTCAACGTTTTCAATATTGTAAGCTTAGCTTGATATCCAAATATTCTGGTACCTCTGTAATGACTATATGTGACTGTTTCTGTCTAATTCTTTCTTTTTAATTACAAAATCTGTATTTCTTATTTTTGTATTAAAGTTTTTTTATTTTTCAGAAATATTAAAGGTACAGAAAAGAAAAATGTACAGAAAAAATTACATTTTTAAAATACAACAAGAACTTTTGGTGATATCACAATAAAGGCTGTGCAATATGCACATAAAATATATGTAAAAGTAAGGTTTCAATATTTATAAAAACAGAAGAAAAAAGAAAATATAGCATAAAAGATATCAAATAATATAATCAACTAAAATATAAAGCACATTTTTGTGGGGTAGTCTCCTAAATTTTGCATCTTAAATTCTAATCACTATGATGACACCAATATTTAGTAGAAAGCCAAATAGTTCTAGAAAACATAGTACTGTAGTAATATCTTAAAGATGTATATAATACTAATTACCTAATTATATAAAAACAGTAATAATAGAGATTATAATATTAACAATTTAATCAGTAAACCAATTTAACTATCATATTATTGCAAATGAACCCACAGACTGATATTTCTCCTCTCTTCCCATTTATTTGTAATAAGCTTCCACTTTTAATTCTGCAGACTGACCTTTAAATAATCTGCAAATTATTCTGGAATGTAGTTCTTCTTTCTGGTCCAAAGAAAACAGGGGTCTTCTTGAGAGGTAGACCACGAGTTACCAGTAGCTCAAGCATCCTTTAGAATGTCCCTGAGAAGATCTGCTCTAGGTTTTTTCTTTTCTTTCTTTTATCGGGTATTTCTCTGTGCTGCTTTGCTGATAACTTTATTTCAGGTGCTTCTCCCACTCCATGTTCTGTTTCTAGGATAGAACAAAACTTGGTGACGTAGTGGGAGCGGGAATATCTTGGGATATTTTTCATTACTCAGAAGTAACCGTCATTACAGAAAAGTTTGGTGCCTCTTGAAACAGTCCTTTCAAACTTTCAGGAAGCTTGAGTGAGAGTCTAAATCTGCTTACTTAAATTTGACATAAATCTGTTAGTTACATACAGAGTTGTATACCAAACTACAGTTTGTCACAAGAATGAACCTTGGGCTCATGCACAGCTCAGTTATGAAAGACTTGCTGATTGTCAAGAAACTGCAGCTTGAGTTGAATGAAACATCAAACCATGATTTCTTCTCTTGCCTACAATTCCAAAACATGTTGATCCCGGTTTGTAGGCAAAAGAATAAACCCCACATTGTTGTTTTGTCCAACATGGACATGATGGGAGGAGGAGGGAGTACACAAGCCTGAGACTTGTTCCTGTAACAAACAGTGATTAGTATGTTTTTAAATTATAAGTATACTATGTTTTATTGTAGCAAGTTTATCTTGCCTTTGTAAGCTGCCCTGAGCCCTACGGGGGAGGGTGGGGTATAAATTTGATAAATAAATAAATAAATATAAATGTAAATTGAGCCAATACATATTGTTCATGGCCTGTAGGGATACAGATTATCTGAATACATGGTGAGGACTGAAATTATATATTAGTTCTTGTAACATTAGCTGGATAAAGCTCATACGAAGGGACTCTACCCCCACCACCCAAGTCTAAATTACTGCCATGTCAAATAGCACTTGTGCATTTGAATTCAACAACTGCATGAGAATATTTCTGTACTATTGTGTTATATTTCATCATCTTGAGGTATGCGAGGTGTCTACAGACAGCAGGAGAGACGTAACAGTGGGAGAGGCACAGCATTTAAATCACCCATGCTCTTGCAGTGGAATCTTATGATGAGATTAGGGAGAGAGAAATATGATTATATTTTGGTGTTTCTTGTAGCAAATTTACCTTGTGACAACAGCTGAGATGTCGCTACATTTGTGCTCAGGCGCTCTGCCAAAAAACAAAAATCTTCCATTGCATAATATTAACAGAGCAGAATTTTTTTTTGTTTTCCATCCCTCTTACAGTAGTCCACTACCCACCCCCTGAACTTTTGTTGCTAGGGATCAGCAGACCCTCAGAGTAGGGGACAAAAGGGGAGTCTGTGTTGGGTGATAGGAATCTTTCACAAATGAAAATGCTGTTCTTTCAGAAGAACTTCATGGTAGAATACAGTATAATCTGAGTTTATGGTATCCTTAGCAGAACTGTAGATGTTCTCAACTCATGCCTCATTGGGTGCGTTCAGACGGGGCGTTTCAGCCGGCATAAACATGCCCCAGTTCCAACCGGTGCAGTTTATGCCGGCTGAAACGCGATCACACTTACCTCCTGTCTGCGGAGCCCATCGCTGTATGCCTGTTCACACGCAGTGGGCGTCGGCGTTTTTTTTTTTAAACTCAGTTTGCGCATGTGCATAGGCAGCCATTCACAGAATGACGATCTTCGCACATGCGCAAAAAACCTCGTCCCCAAAAGCATGCCCTGAAGAGAGGACTTACCTTTAAAGTTTAAAGACCAAACTGGCCTCCCTGGGGTCCTGGACTCCTCTAAAACCTTAAACTAAGGACCTTTTCTTTTTTTTTAAACAAACGCCAGGGCAAAGCTTCACCCAAGCGCATATCACCGACCTAAAAAAAAAATGGCCGGCAAAAAGTGGAAGCCTCGGGCTTCCAAACGGAAGTGGCTCTACAACGGTGGAGAGTGATCAGAGGGGGGGGTTAAAGCGGGTACTCAGGATACCACCACTTGGGAACCTAGTAGCAGAATACACCAGTTTAAAGCACTTTGCAACAGTTAGGGACGGAAGGGCAGATGTTCTACGTGTGAACGCCGGTAAGTACACCGATTCCAACCGGCACCTATACCATTGTAAATGCCCCGTCTGAACGCACCAATAGTGTCCAGCCTCCATGGGAGCTGTTGTAGAAAAGAATACTATTGTCGGCTCCTGGTGTCTCTGTGTGTACTCCATAGAGACCAAAGAGCTTGTCAGAAAGTTGAAACGAGGAGGAGGAGTCTACCCAGTAAATTGAGATGTAAGGGTACAGTGTCAGATCACCCATATTAACATTGTTGCAGAGGGCCACACCAGAACCTTTATAAGCACAAGTCTTTGGAACTTGTTAAGCAGACGCTCTATCCTTTCTAGGCTTGCTGTATTACAGGATGCCACCTTGCCAAGATACTCAAGCCTACGGTTGCCTTCCTCCAGGTGGGGCCTTTAGATCCCCCCGAATTATAACTGATTTCCAGACGAAAGAGATCAGTCCCCCTGGAGAAAATGGCTCCTTCAGAGTGTGGACATTATATCCTGCTGAGGTCTGTCCCTTCCCAAACCCCACCCTCCCCAAGCCCCACTTCTAAAATGTCCAGGTATTTCCCATCCTCGAGCTGGTAACCCTACTCCACACCCTTTATCACAGAGCAGTGTGTGCATACCATGAGATTAAGTTTGAATGTCTTCTTAACGTGTTATTAACTGAATCTCTGGAAACAGAATCTGAAAACTGCCTTTAGACAGCCACTTTTGGGGAATCATTCCTTGGAGGCCAGTTTGCTGTAGCATAACGAGAAGTTAAAATGATGCCAATTAATGTAGCAAAATGTTAACCCCATAGACAGACAAAAGTTATCCGAAATGCTTCTAGAAAAGGTGGCATAAAATCAGCATGGAAGAATAGGATTTGAACTGTAGTGTGTGTGTGAAACCATTGCTAGACAGATGTTCCCTGCAGTAGCTTGTTATTTTAGAAAAATCATCTCGTTCATAATCATGGTCTTGTGTACACCTGTAACATGTGAAGTTTGCAGGTGCTTTCTGATAGAGTTGTATTTTTGTGTATATGATTTAGGAATCATTTGCTGCCTTAGAATTATAAGATGGTGGGAGTATATCTGCAGAGGAAAAATACAGTTTTGCCATGATAGGGTTATGCAAGAACCCATCTTGGTTAATGGGCTTGACCTTTACGGGATGATTATTCCATGGTTCTAATTAGCAATCAGCATCCTGAGGATCTTGGCATTTAATTAAAAACCCAGCTCTTATGGCTGTGAAAATAAATTTAAAATGTATGGATCACACCTGCTGAATGTTAGTGCCAAGAAGTGACAAAAGAGATTTTTACAGCCCACCACAGGGTTTGGTACCTTGCTTAAGGTCTTGGATCCACCCTATGATAAACAGCAGCAAAAATATTATGTACAGTAGGTACATGTATGCAAACACATGATTTTTATACATGTAGAAGTAAGCTGGCAGTTTTCACAGAAAAAAAGACCACTATCCATGAATTTAGCTCCAGGACATTGCTGGACTCACTGGAACTTTTGTAGGCCAAGTAACAGTCACCATTTAAGTACAGTCATCATTTCTGAGCATTTCTGTGCACAGATTTTTTTCAAGGTCTTTAATGTTGTTGGGCCATGTGTCTTGGAAGATGTTTGCATAGGGTTGCCAGCCTATTGTGTGGTGCAAACATATTCCAAATGTTCTGGTTGGGCAAGGTCCATGTCTCTCTATATCTACTCAGTCAGGCTTCCTTACTGCCTCAGGATAAAAACAGCATGGGGAATTGGTAACTGAAAGTACAGTGAAACTGATACATTGTGCTATCTTCTGAACTGGAATAATTCAGTGGCTTTCAGCCATTCTAGACCTGGGCCCCACTGAGGATGAAACTTGCCAGGCTGTAAGCACATGACATGATATCATGTGACAGGAAGGAGGAGAGCCACTGTTATGACCTTGTGGGCCAAGAGAGTTGGGAACAGGAAACATAAGCTGAGCATCAGGATGTATATTATAGCGAGTCAGAGCCATAAAGGAATCCTTGGTGTAGTGGTTAAGAGCAGCTGGGTGACCTTGGGTGAGTTACAGTTCTCTCAGAGCTGTTCTCTCAAGAGCAGTTCTCTCAGAGCTCCCCCAGCTCCACCTACCTCACAGGGTGTATGTCGTGGGGAGAGGAAGGAAAGGAGATTGTAAGCTGTTCTGAGACTCCAAATGAAAGGTGGGGTATGAAACCAACTCCTCCTCCTCCTCCTTGTCCTTCAAATGACGTTGCCTTAACGTATGGCTCCTCCTCTTCAGTGTGCATGGAGAGAGAGGTAGGAGAGATTACTGCTCACCATGCATGCACCCTAATAGTTGTTGTTCAGTCGCACAGTCGAGACTGACTCTTCACGATAGGACGACATCATGCCAGGCCCTCCTGTCTTCCATCATCCTCCAGAGTTTGCTTAATTTCATGTTCGTTGCATCAATAACACTGTCTAACCATCTCATCCTTTGCCGTCCCCTTCTTCTTTGACCTTCAATTATTCCCAGCATCAGGATCGTCTCCAGTGAGTGCTCCCTTCTCATTTGGTGGCCAAAGAGCCAGTTTGGTGTAGTGGCTAAGTGTGTGGACTCTAATCTAGGAGAACCGGGTTTGATTCCCCACTCCTACACTTGCACCTGGCTGGATGACCTTGGGCAAGCCATAGTTCTGGCACAGCTGTTCTTGAAAAAGAGCAGTTTCTGTCAGAGCTCTCTCAGCCCCACCTACCTCACAGGGTGTCTGTTGTGGGGAGGGGAAGGGAAAGGAGTTTGTAAGGCTCTGAGACACCTTTGGGTAGTGAAGGGTGGGGCATAAATCCAATATCTTCTTCCTCCTACTCCTCTGCTTCTTCTTCTGCTGCTGCTGCTTCTGCTTCTGCTTCTGCTTCTGCTTCTGCTGCTTCAGTATCTGGCCTTCCAGGGAACTGTCAGTGTTGATTTCTTTTAGGATTGACTGATTTGATCTCCTTGCAGTCCAAGGGATTCTCAAGAGTCTTCTCCAGCACCATAATTCGAAAGCATCTATTCTTCGGCGCTCGGCCTTCCTTATGGTCCAACTCTCACAGCCATAAATTACTACTGGGAATACTATTGCTTTGACCATACAGACTTTTGTTGACAAGGTGATATCTCTACTTTTTATTATGCTATCTAGGGTTGCCATCGCTTTCCTCCCAAGGAGTAGGTGTCTTTTAATTTCATGGCTGCAGTCACCATCTGCAGTGATCTTGGATCCCAGGAACGTGAAGTCTGTCACTGCTTCCATGACTTCCCCTTCTGTTTGCCAAAGAGTGATGGGGCCTGATGCCATGATCTTAGTTTTTTTGATGTTGAGTTTCAAGCCAACTTTTGCACTCTCCTCTTTGACCCTTAGCAAGAGGCTCTTTAGGTCCTCTTCGCTTTCTGCCCTTAGAGTGGTATCATCTGCATATCTGAGGTTGATGTGATTCATCCAGGCCGGCATTTCACATGATGTACTCTGCATATAAATTAAATAAGCAGGGTGACAATATACATCCTTCTCATACTCCTTTTCCTATGCTAAACTAATCAATCATTCCATATCCGGTTCTGTCACTTCTTGACCCTTATATGGGTTTCTCAGGAGACATGTGAGGTGGTCTGGTGCTCCCATCTCTTTAAGGACTTGCCACACTTTGTTGTGATCCACACAAACAAAGGCTTTAGTGTAGTCAATGAAGCAGAAGTAGATGTTTTTATGGTACTCCCTTGCTTTCTCCTGAATAAACAATTCAAAGTAATAGAGGAAAATAATAGAATGGGAAGGACTAGATATCTCTTCAAGAAGATTGGAGAAATCAAGGGAACGTTCCGTGCAAAGCTGGCCATGATGAAAGACAAGAACGGTAGGGACGTAACAGAAGCAGAGGAGATTAGGAAGAGATGGCAAGAATACACAGAAGAACTATACAAGAAGGACCTCAATGTCCTTGACAACCATGACAGTGTGATCACTGACCCTGTCCAGCAGCATTCAGGACACATTAGCTTAACTGCCAAATTTCCAGCGCCTACTTCTTTCACAGTTAAGCTCCCTCTCCCACCCTCACCCAGCTGTCGTATGACGGGCACCATGTTGGGAAGTGATGCCAGCAGGGCTTGCACCAACAAGGAGTTCTGCATTCAAATCACTGCTCCTTCCCTCCTCTTGGACTCTGCCGATTCCCCCAACTCAGATTGCATGTTTCGAGAGAGTGCACACGAGCACAATTCCTGCAGTCCTCTTCTGACCTTCCATCTCTTCCTCCGCCTGCCTGCTGTATATTAATGCCTGCTGCACTAGTGGTCAATGTCCCCTACACTAGTAGTCAATGGGGCTTTCTCCCCCCCACACAATTGCATATACTAGTCTAGGAAGCCCAACTGATGTCAGAGAGAGACTCACTTTTGAAGGTTCTCAGGCTGGAGCTGCAACAGCTGGACTGGGGGCTGGGGGGGGATTTTCGCCTCCACCCTTTTTTTCTTCGGCTTTTGGCATCTTTAAAGGATTGTGTGTGTCAGAACATGGTTCATATCCTCGGCCCGGTTTGGAACTCTGCATTTCCCTTAAAGAAGGCAAAGTTTCTCTCGTTCCCTGGCCTGGGGAGGGAGGTGTTTGCAAAAATCTTCTGCCCATTTCAATATCGCTGTCCCTGAGAGCTCATGCGCTCTTCACAGCAGGTGGTCTTTTAGACTCTGCTGAGGCCAGGGCTTGGGCTTGGCTCTTCCCTCAGTCTCAGAAAGGGCACATTCAATGGGCACATTGTTTTGAGCCGAGAGCGATCCTTTCGGCAGGGAGGGAAGGCTGGAGAGACGGAGCCTGGCAGCAGCAGCAGCAGCAAAAAGGCGCCCCTGAGCACTCAGGAGGGAGAAGCCGCCCAGAGAGTCATTCCTCCTTCGACGTTCCCAAAGTTTATACTCTAACTCAAGGTTGGGAAGGATCACAGAATTGTCGCTGGCAGGCAGCAGCCACAAAGCAGCAGCAACCACAGTGTGAGTCTGGTAGCGCTGAGACGAGAGGGGCAGGCAGGGAGAGAGCCATGTGCACAGCACCTGGAGACCGGCGCTGTACAGCAGGGATGAACACGAGGCGTCGGAGGAAGGAGCGCAGGCACAGCGGACATTAGAGAGGGCAGAGCACAGCACAGGGTCAAAAAGGGTGCCCCAGACGGGCTCCACCAGATGCTGCAGGTGCAGGGACAGAGCCTGGAGGGCGCCGGGACAGCAAACGCGCTTCTGCGGTGGCTGCAGGTGCAGCAACAGTCTTCGGTGGGCGGGAGCAGCCTGGAAATGAAAAGCGGATGGCAGGCCAGCACCCCCTGCAGGCCAGTGCTATAGGCAGCCGCCTAAATTTGGCCTATGACAGTCCGGCCCTGCCCCTCCTTTCTCTCGTGTTGTTGTTCCCTCCCTTTTCTGTGCCGACAGACCCTTTTCAAACTGCCTTTGTATTTTGTTTTAGTAAATGGTTGCTAATGGATTTTTTCTGTCATTTCAGACGGACCTGTTTTAGTAACTGGCTGCTAGTGGAAATTATTTATCTTGGAATCACATGAGGCTTTCTTTTCAAGATTCTCTTGCCAGGGGAAAGTGGATGTATCACCTGGGTTCCTTGAATCAGTCACCATAGGAATAAGGGGAATCGGAAGGGTTGTCATAGCAGAACAACTCTCAAACACATTAGGCGCTGTAGACAACTTTGGCTCTTGTTGTGTGAGATCATTTTGTTCTCAGAAGTTTGTCTCTTAGCATTCCTAGCCTGGTGATAATCAAGAGTTGTTCTGTATGTGGGAGAACCGAGAAAGAGTTAAGTAAGTTCTCTTTGATAGAATTCTCAAGAGAAAAGTACTCTGAGTCCAGGTTTGAATGTTTAGGAAAGTTGGACCCCCGAGTCAAATCACTCTGGACCGTGTCTGTTGAAGCTTCTGTAGTAGAGTTATCAACCTCCATTAGAAAGTCATCGTTTTGCCAGCATGGTAGCAGAGGGTTTAGAGCTAGATTATAAAAAAAAAAAAACAGCCTGGAAGATTCCTTTGGAATATCTGTTCATACAAACCTGCTTGCATCAGGTTAGCAAAGTATGGTTGAGCCGCTTTTGAGGGAAACTGCTTCATTCCATTTTCAACCCCTTCATTATGCTTCTGAATCGCTGTGGTGTGCTGTTTAAAATGTCCATAGTGCTTCCTACAATGCTGCTGTTTCCCCCACCCTTTTTCGCTGTGTGATCTTCCTCAAACGTCTTCTTTTTAATGTTCTAAGGTAAGCACTATAGTGGTAAATTGCTATAGCACTCCAGTGCTATAGTGGCACTGTTGAGATGAATTGACTCAATGGTGCTGCTATAGCACTGAAGTGCTATAACGGTTTAGGGCTATATAGTTCACCTTAGAATGTTAAAAAAAAGTCTGAGGAAGATCACACGGTGAAAAGGGGTAGGAAAAAAAGCAGCACTGTTTGAAGTGGCCATAGTGATTCAGAGATGACTCATTAATGAAAGGAAATTCACTGTATGAAACCCCCGTCCCTCTATCGCTTTTCTCAAAATCAGGCAAGCAACGGAATAACATCCGGTTTAGAACAGTAATGTGAAAAGGGCCTTATTCCAATTTCAATTCCAATAACCTTTATTAGCATAACAAGGGCCTTATTAATGACCTGAACTGTACTCTGAAGCAAAAGAGATCATTTAATGCATATTTCTCCATTTAAAACTTTATCCTTTTAAATCTCCCTTCTGGAGAGGCTGAAATTTCCCTTCTGAAGAGTCATCACTAATTGGGGACCAGCTGGAAAGAAGGCAGAAGAGAAAAGGGAGGGAATGTCCTCACACAGCACCAATGATGGCTGACTGAGTAGTGGGGGCTTTCTCTTGGCCTGCATATTCTGCTGTCTTTCATATCACTGCCTCTCTTTGCAGTGCAGTCCTATGCAGAGTTACTCCAGGGCTTCTGTTAATAATTTTGCTAATCCAAAGTAAATCAGCATTAGATTGCTCTGCCAGACTCCTATGTACAAGTTGGGATTTCTGCAGTCAGGGGTCATGACAAAACCCAGTTGATAGACTCCATATATAATCCCAGTGAAGCACCCATCAGCAAACTACAATTTTTTGGGCAGCCAGCACTAAAGCACAGTTCAATCACGCTGTGGTTTCCTAAATAAACAGTGGTTTATCATGGTGTCTGAATGCAGACTCTGTTTGTAAAGCACTGGAGCAGTACATTTCACTGCATTCTTGTTGTTACTGCTGTGGTGTCTCATAAAATGATTGAGTATTTAATATTCACAGCTTATCCCTGAGGAAATGGAGTTTTCATTCTTCTTTCTTTTGGTAGCCTGTGAGGAGCCCAGTGAGGCCTGATGGAGCAAGTGAGGCAGTCATCCACGAGATGTTCATCATGGCAGCCCAATCAATTATTAAGGATCTTCTTCGTGGTCTCTGTGCATCACACCCTTGGGAATACTCTGCGCCTGCGCTGACCTTCTCGGTACCGATAGCTAGCAAAAGGGATTTTCGCGCCTCTCCCAGGTCACGCGCCGGCTCCACTGCGCATGACCAAGGAGGGGCACGCAGATCCCGCCAGTTCTCTTCTGACCGCCGCGCTGGTAGGACGCCTTCTGCCTCGGTCTGCTAAGTACCAAACTTTTTTGCTAAACTAAGTTCTCTTCTGACCGCCGCGCTGGTAGGACGCCTTCTGCCTCGGTCTGCTAAGTACCAATTTTTTTTTGCTAAACTTGTGTTTAGTTAGTTTCTCTTTCTTTATTTTTGTAGTTAGCATTTTTCTTTCGGTGTTTATTCTTTATTTTCGTTCCCCTCCCGCTGGCCTATGGCCCCGCGGTGGGGTTGTTTCAAACGGTGTAGGACTTGCGGCCTTAAAATATCCCCCACCGACGGGCACTCGCTTTGCCTCGTTTGTTTAGGGGAGTCGCACTGTGTCTCTAAGTGCAGACATTGCCGAAAGTTTTCGAACCAGACGAGAAAAAACAGAGCA
>NW_015175975.1:320797-320967 GCF_001447785.1 Gekko japonicus
TATTTTTGCGTTTATTTTGTCCAGAATGGACTTGGACTCAGTTTTTCTTCAGTTAAGGTGTATTTAGCTGCGGTGTCAGCTTTTCATCCATCTATTGATGGGTTTTCAGTTTTCTCGCATCCTCAGACCAAACAGTTTTGTAAAGGTCTTATTCGCCTGTACCCTCCCCG
>NW_015175975.1:321007-330581 GCF_001447785.1 Gekko japonicus
CTCGTCGAGTCAGTGAGTTGTCTGCTTTAAGGTGTGATCCACCATACTTGATTTTTTCCCCTCATGGGGTGTCGTTGTCTTTGGACATCTCCTTCTTACTGGCCATTACTTCTGCTCGTCGGGTCAGTGAGTTGTCTGCTTTAAGGTGTGATCCACCATACTTGATTTTTTCCCCTCATGGGGTGTCGTTGTCTTTGGACATCTCCTTCTTACCGAAAGTCGTTTCGGAGTTTCATCTACGTTCAGATATAGTTTTGCCGTCATTTTTCCCGTCTCCTGCCAATGAAGAGGAACGGAAATTGCACTCTCTGGATGTTAAGAGGGCGTTGCTGTTCTATTTGGGCAGGACCAAGTCTTTTCGTCAGTCTCCAGCCTTGTTTGTTGCTCACAGTATGCCCTCCCTAGGGAAGAAGATCTCTTCCCAGACGCTGTCCAGATGGATTGTGGAAGTAATCAAGCTATGTTACGCTTTGGCTAAGAGACCTCTTCCAGGTCAACTTCGCGCCCACTCTACAAGGGCGGTGGCGGCTTCCACAGCGTTCCTGAGAGGGATGCCATTGGAGGACATCTGCAACACTGCGACTTGGGCTACTCCGCTCACCTTCGTGAAGCATTATGCCCTTGATGTCCGGTCTACTCGTCGTGTGGCGTTGGGTCGGTCTATCTTGCAGACGGCGCAGGTGTAGGGCCTCGGCCCCTCCTCCAGGTAAGAGTTATTGCTTGCTATTCTCCCAAGGGTGTGATGCACAGAGACCACGAAGAAGATAGACAGGTTGCTTACCTGTAACTGGTGATCTTCGAGTGGTCATCTGTGCATTCACACCACCCGCCCTCCTTCCCCTCTGCTCTCGGCCCTTCATCTTGTTTCTTTGAAGGCTGTTGGGCGGCGGTCAGAAGGAACTGGCGGGATCTGCGTGCCCCTCCTTGGTCATGCGCAGTGGAGCCGGCGCGTGACCTGGGAGAGGCGCGAAAATCCCTTTTGCTAGCTATCGGTACCGAGAAGGTCAGCGCAGGCGCAGAGTATTCCCAAGGGTGTGAATGCACAGATGACCACTCGAAGATCACCAGTTACAGGTAAGCAACCTGTCTTTATTTGCTAGGTTCTAGTGGAGCTTTGAGACCATAAAGTGCTGCTCTTTGAGTCATGGCTCTGCTTTGATGCATTGAGGCAGTCAGCTTGAAGCAAAGAGCCGACCACCTTATCAGTGAGAGAAACAGAAAGGCGTCCAACTTTAATTTTTTAAATGTTATATATTTAATTATTGTAGATAAAATTAACTGATGGCATTGTGTGTGGTTTTATGTTGCATGTGCTGGTGGAACTGGAAAAAAACAGCCAGTAAGGATATAAATGAATATTCTTCTCTATCCAAGAGGTTCAGTGTGGGCTAAAATACCACATTTTGTTTTGAGGGGTAATCTTGTGATAGCCCAGGAGTACTGATAGAATGAGGTTGCTCCAGGGGTGAACGGTGGGGCTGTAGCCATTGGAAGTGTAGGTAAAAAGAATATGAATTTATTCTAGGGTTGCCAAGTCGACTTACCTGCAAAGCGGGAGGATTCCTGGCTCCGTCGGGAGTCTCACTGCGCGTGCGTGCCACAATGATGTCACCGGAAGTGACATCATCACGTCGCCCACGTTGGGGGCGAGGCACCGTGACTCAAGGGAAAACCATAGAGTTTTCCCTCGATCCACAGAGTGTCCCCCCCACAACGTGGTCAGAGTGATGATGTCACCTTTGGGTGACATCATCACGCTGTGGACGCCCTCCGGCAGGGGGTGAAGTTCCCCCCGGGGCCTGATCTGCCGGTGGCGGGTAATGGGCCTCCTGGGCGGGAATTTACCCGCCCCCAGCGGGGGCTTGGCAAACCTAATTTATTCTAATGATATGGAATAATTGCCCTTTCCTTTTTCTATTAAAATCAATCCTAACTCTAAGGAGTGTTCAAAAGACTGCACAGAAAAGGTTGGGTTTAAGGAGGAATTTGAAGGGGAAGAGAGAGGTGGCATCACAGAGTTTCAGGGAGATGGTTATAGGCATGAGGGCTAGTGGGTGGAGTTGTTTAAGGGAGGAGTAAACCTTTGGATGGCTGAGGATTTTGAAGCTGGAGGAGCAAGGGTCACAGGCAGAAATATAGTGGGAAATGTCATTATAGAGAGAAGAGTGAGCAAGGGACAGCAGAACAGAGGGAGAAAATGAATGTAATTAGATGGAGTTTAATAAAACCGCTCAAGTACATGTTGGGATGCTTTTTGGAAGCAGGATAACATGTACAGTGGAGCCTGATCTCCTGACAGGCCATAGGCAATGCCCACATTAACATGAAGCACAAAATACGTCCCCCATTGTAAAAGGTGCAACCAAGTGTTTGTGGTTTGGGTCCCCCCCCCCCCCCGCTTTTACCAGACAGAATGCAGACGCCTTCTGTAAGTTTGGAAGTCTTGTTGCTTCCTTGCAGGGTGCAATTTACCACTTGTAATAGCGTGGGTGTTGTGTTTAATTATAGCTGATACCTAGGGAGCCTAATAAAATAATTGAGAGGTTTCATTTTTCTGTGGAAAGAGAAACTAATTTTATTTAAAAGTTGAAAGCTCTCCACATTAAAAGTTGAGAAACAAACTCTGAAAAGAACTGGCCTCTATCTCCCCACCGTCACTTCCATGACTGCCAACTGACCTCGTAGTGCCTTTGACACAGCCTGCCTGAGGTGGCAGCAGCCTAGGTCACCCAACAGTGATGTTGCTCATCTGTGTTTCTCCAGTCTGCTGGTTAAGCTTGGAGTGGGTTTGCAGTGCAGGATACCACTGGAACGTTTCACATCCTGGGGGGCAGCAGCACAGAAGGTAGTAGGAGATGACTGGGACGAATGGGAAGTATACACCTGTGGCAGGATTCAAGATGAAAAATGGGTGAAACAAGATCAATCTACTCTCTGTCAAAGGAAGACATAAGAATACAAGAAGAGCCTTGTGGTCATAAGAACATAAGAAGCCAATGATGGATCAGGCCAATGGTCCATCTAGTCCAACACTGTGTCACATAGTGGCCAAAAATACCAGGTGCCATCAGGAGGGCCATCAGTGGGGCCAGGACGCTAGAAGCCCTCCCACTGTTGCCCCCCCCCCCCAAGCACCAAGAATACAGAGCATCACCTGCCCCAGACCGTGAGTTCCTATTTATACCTTGTGGCTAATACCCATTGATGGACTTCTGCTCCATATGCTTATCTAATTCCCACTTGAAGCTGTCCATGCTTGTAGCTACCACCACCTCCTGTGGCAGTGAATTCCATATGTTAATCACTCTTTGGGTGAAGAAGTACTTCCTTTTATCTGTTCTAACCCGACTGCTCAGCAATTTCATTGAGTGCCCACAAGTTATTGTATTGTGAGAAAGGGAGAACAGTACATCTTTCTCAACCGGCTCTATCCCATACATAATCTTATAAACCTCAATCATGTCACCCCTCAGCCATAGTTTCTTCAAGCTAAAGAGCCCCAAGCGTTTTAACCTTTCTTCATAGTGAAAGTGTTCCAACCCTTTGATCATTCCAGTTGCCCTTTTCTGCACTTTTTCCAATGCTATAATATCCTTTTTGAGGTGTGGTGAGGAGAACTGTACACAGTACTCCAAATGAGGTCGCACCATCGATTTCTACAGGGGCATTATGATACTGGCTGATTTGTTTTCAATTCCCTTCCTAATAATTCCTCGCATAGTGTTGGCCTTTTTTTATTGCAGTCGCATACTCTCTCGACATTTTCATTGAGTTATCTACTATGACTCCAAGATCTCTCTCTTAGTCAGTCTCTGCCAGTTTGGACCTCATCAATGTGTATTTATACTTAGGATTTTTGGCTCCAATTTGCACCACTTTGCACTCGGCCACACTGAACCCCATTTGCCACATTGATACCCACTCGCCCATCCTCGGCAGATCCGTTTGGATCTGAACAACTTCATGTCATCTGCAAATTTAGCCACTTCACTGCTTACTCCCAACTCCAAATCATTAATAAACAAGTTAAAAAGCATCAGGCCGAGTATTGATCCTTGTGGTACCCCACTGCTTACCACCGTCCACTGAGAAAATTGCCCATTTATACTCACTCTCTGTTTCCTATTAATTAGCCAGTTTTTGATCCACAAGAGGACTTGTCCTTTTATCCTGTGACTATTGAGCTTCTTTAGGAGCCTTTGATGAGGAACTTTATCAAAAGCTTTCTGGAAGTCAAGGTAAGCAACATCTATTGGGTCCTCCTTGTCCACATGTTTGTTCACTCCCTCAAAAAACACAAACAGGTTAGTGAGACAAGATCTTCCCTTACAGAATCCGAGTCTGCCTCAATAGATTTTTGTTCATCAATGTACTACTAATTCTTTCCTTAATAACAGTTTCTACCAACTTACCTGGTATCGATGTCAGACTGACTGGCCTGTAATTTCCTGGATCTCCTCTGGAATCCTTTTTAAAGATGGGAGTGACACTAGCTACTTTCCAGTCCTCAGGACATTAGCTACCTTCCAGTCCATCTAGTCTGGCACCTTGTCTCATGAAGTGGCGAACCATTTATTCTGGAGGGCCAACAATGGGGCATAGAGGCCAAAGGCCTTTCCCTAATGTTTCTTCTGGCCCTGCAATTCAGAGGTTTACTGCTTCTGAATGTGGAAATTCCCTTTAGTCACCATGGCTAATAGATCTATTCTCTAGGAATCTGTCTAATCCTCTTTTAAAGCTTTCTATCCTTGTGGACATCACTACATCTTCAGGCAGTGAGTTCTACACTTTAATCATTCCTTGAATAAAGAAGTCCTTCCTTTTGTCTGTTGTGAATCTATTGCCAATCAACTTCATTAGGTGCGTTCAAGTTCTAGTATTTCAGGAGAGCGAGAAAAGCTTCTCTATTCACTCGCTCACCTCAATGCATAATTTTATAAACCTCTATCATGTCCCCCTCAGATGTCTTTTCTCTAAACTGAAATGTCCCAGTCTCTTTAACCTTTCCTCGTGGAATAGGTGCTCCAGTCCCTGCTGCAGCAGATCAGGACTGGCCCCAAGTATCAATATGTTATGTCAAAAGAGCAAATCTAAGACCTCCAGTCCTCATTTCCTTTTAGGCTACTGCTTCTTTAGGGCAGAGGTACATAGGTCATTATGAATGTATGTCTTAGACTTTACTGTTAAAGGAAGCTTGAATTCTGCAAGACAGATCTGCATTTATGGCTGCAACTGGAAATTACCCCTCCCCCAAATCCAAACTTTACAAGACCAAACTTGGCATCTGCCCACTATGTGGTTTCATTGGATCTGTGCTGGAATGTTGGCCTCCATTATGGGATAAACTTCTTCTCCGCACACTTGTTAGGCGCAGAAATTTTGATTTTGAGATGTATTTAATAATTGCAATGTTGCGGTCAGTGTGTCAGATCTTTGAGTGCCCTGGAAATATTGTAGTCATTTGTAAGGATATTTGGTCTCCCATTTTCAGGGAGAGGTGTGGAAATATCTCTTTCAGATTGCTTTTATAAGTGGGACTAGGAATAAGGCCCATTGTGGAAATAAATACAAGAGCTCTAGAAAGAGGCTCTGGGAGAGTGCCAAGGCCTTGGGCACTCAGGGTCAATGTGCCGTGGCAACCTCAGCAGGGTATAATGACACAGAGTCCACCATTTTCTCTAGAGGAACTGATCTCTGCTACCTGAAGAGCAGTTGTAATTTTGAGTGATCTCCAGCCCTCATCTGGAGATTGGCAACAATTGTTACCCAGGAGGAAATGGCTGGTTTGGAGGGTAGAGTCTATGGCACTGTACCTGTCTGAGGTCCCACCCCTCCTCAAACCTCACCCTCTCCAGGCTCCACCCCTCAAATCTCCATGAATTTCCAAACCTGGAGGTGGCAACCCTATCTCCTTCCTAGCCAAGCATCAACCTGCCATTATCTGCCCCTCTGATTTCAGCTTTCCATCTCCTCCCCCCTCCCTCCTGGAGATCAGTTGTAATTCTGAGTGATTTCTACCCCTCCCCTGAGATTGGCAACAGTGGTTCCCCAGGAGGGAATGGTTGGTTGGGAGGGTGGAGTTTATGGCATTGTACCTGTCTGAGGTCCCACCCCTCCTCAAACCTTACCCTCTCCAGGTTCCATCCCTCAAATTCCTGGAATTTCCCACCTGGAGTTGGCAACCCTAGCTCCTTCCCAGCCAATCATCAACCTACCTTTATTTCCCCCTCACTCTTCAGCTTTCCATTTCTCCCCCCCACACACACACACATGCAGCCTCTTCCATGTTCTGAAGCCCTGACTGCCACAGAGTCCACCATTTTCTCCAGGGGAACTGATCTCTGCCATCTGGAGAGCAGTTATAATTCTGATCTCCAGCCCTCACCTGGATATTGGCAACAATGGTTTCCCAGTAGGAAAAGTAGTCTTTCTCTGCAATGGGGACCAAAGCAGCTTACATCATTCTCCTCTCCCCTTTTTGACTTGCACAATAACCCTGTGAGGTAGGTTAGGCTGAAAGTGTGTGGCTGGTCCAAAATCACCCACTCAGCTTCTACAGCAGGAACCTGGATATAGCAGACCCTGCTCTAAAGCACTGACTGCTACGCCTAGGGTAGCCAACCTTCAGGTAGAGCCTGAAGATCACCTGGTATCACAACTGAACTCCAGACAACAGACCTCTTCCCCACGGATAAAATAACTGCTTTGGAAGGTGGACTGTATGGCATTCTGTTCAGCCGAGGCCTCTCCCCTCCCCAAGCCCTGGCTTCCATAGACTCTACCAGAAAATCTCCAGGAATCTCCCTACCTGGAGCTGGCAACCCTAGTCAGGACTGGCCCCAATGAGTTCCTCACAAAGGCCTGCGAAGGGAGGGAGAGGGGTAGCTACAGCTTGGGGGTGGGGCTTGGGGGCATCCCCCAGATCCCTCCACCGGAGTGAGGAGGGCACCTGGCAACCCTAGGCTGGAGCCTGGGGAGTGGAGGAACCTCAGCAGGGATAATGTCATGGAGTCCACCCTCCAAAACAGCTATTTTATCCAGGGGAATGGATCTTGGTCGCCTGGAGATCAATTGCAATAGTGGGAAAATCACCCACCCTGGTTTCCCCATGCCTCTTAGCTGAGCCCTACCTTTATTTCTTGTTTGATTTTATTATGCATTTTTAAATGCAATGTCTGCTCATACACAGACAGAACATTTCCTTTGAGGGACTGCTTGTATATTTTCTGTATTTTATATTTCTGCATACCCTAGTCTTGGATTTTTGATCTACATGGGAAGGGCCACCCATCATTGTTAGAGATAATATAAGGAACCTGTATGGTATATTCCTTGTTGCTGCTTTAAGACTAGTCATGACTTTGGACCATTGCTGTTCGATTGGTGTGGGCCCTTATATGAGTGACAGGTAGACCTACTTGGTAGGAGCCAGAGCAACTTAAATGTTTTTTGTAGTATTATCTGTGATTGACAAATATACAATTGAGTAATGAATGCCTGGACTGTACAAAGCCGCAGAACCGCTTTTGTCTCCTACCAAAACTTGTCTCCAGTGTTAAAAATTTATTTATTTATTTTTATTTATTATATTTATAACCCGCCCTCCCCGCAAGTGGGCTCAGGGTGGCTCACATTGCCTGGCACAGTGTGCCAAGGTTCCTGTACATCAAACATTTAAAACTTAAAACACTATTAAAACATTTAAAACATTGAAGCAATCAACAATATTCAAGTAAAGTGCAGTCAGTGATTATTACCCAAGATGGCATAACATGTCATGTAGGCTCAGATGGTTACAGGCTCCTAAGTGTATTGGCTCAAACTCACTACAGCCAGCCTCCACCACAGGTATTAATAGTGGTCGTTGATGGTAACGTGGGTGGCTCCTAACTGAAGGCCTGCTGGAAGAGCTCCGTCTTGCAGGCCCTGCGGAACTGCATAAGATCCCTCAGGGCCTTGATCTCCTCCAGGAGCTCATTCCACCAGTAAGGAGCCTCCACTGAGAAGGCCCTGGCTTTAGTAGCCGCGAGCCTGGCCTCCCTGGGGGCCTGGAATAACCAGTCGATGTTGCGCCCCTGGACCATAGTGCTCTCTGGGGTATATATGGGGAAAGGCGGTCCCTTAGGTATGTTGGATTCTGGCCATATAGGGCTTTAAAGGTAAGAATCAGCACCTCGAAGTGAATTCGGTATGCTATTGGCAGCCAGTGCAGCGTCCTCAGCACCGGCTGGATGTGCTCCCATCTAGGGAGACACATCAATAGCCTGGCCGCGGTGTTCTGCACTAGCTGCAGCCTCTGGATTTGCGCCAAGGGCAGCCCCATGTAGAGAGTGTTACAATAGTCTAGCCTCGAGGTGACCATTGCATGGATCACTGTAGCTAGGTCACCAAGATCGAGGAAGGGAGCCAACTGCTGACCCAGCCGCAAATTGTAGAAGGCCGACCTAGCTTCATTGGTTCATTGTCTTTCTTTTTAAGACTTGGGAGTTTTAATGAACTGTGATTTCTATTCCAGCATAAGCTTCAGTCTGTCAGAATGGAAATAGACAACTGTTTAAAATGCACTCCAGTATTTTGGTGCAACATGGCTTAGTTGTCGTTATGCCTGATCCTACCTAAACACTAGCAGCTCTGCTTAGGATGTGCTTTCAGGCTTAGGATATGGTCAGTGCTTAGAAAAATAAAGAAGCTGGTTTGGAAGCATTCTTATTGCATGAAATCGAACTATTCTTCTTTCCTCAGTTTTGAAAGTGGCTCTGTAAGTCAGGAAGCCTGCATATGGTCCCAATTGGCTAACGCCCACAAAGTCACTAACACCTTCCCACCTAACTCCTTGAGTGGTTTTCCAAATGTTCTCAAAAGTGTTTTATGAGGGGATGCATAATCAAACATGTGGCCCTTTAAAGATGTAAAATATACAGTCTGAAGTAAGTGGGGAGGAGCAAGATGGATGGATCACTATTTCAAGATTTGGAGGACTTCTCCATCTGCAAATAAAGAACTTCAGTTCATGACCTAGATGAAGAATCCACTGACCTCTCTTCAAATAATATCTCTGACTCTGACTTGGCCATTAGCAGTCTTTCCCAGACCCATCCTCCTCCCTTTCTTTTGTTGAATAGCTGGTTGTGTGACAAAATACTGCCTGTATTATTGTTGACTAGCAGAAAAGCCCGTTGTGAAACTGATACAATGGGATCTAGAAAGATGTGGTCTGTAACGAACGCATAGGCTGGATGGTGGTAAGGTAAACAGTAGTGGGTGAGGGTGGGAGGGGGTGGGGGAACGGTGGCGGCGGCCGGAGGCCTCTGCATCCCGTTGCCAGCCCTGGAGTGAGTGGGGGGGGAAAGGACCCGGCCTCCAGTTGCCAGCCCAGGATTGGGTGGTGGGGGAGGGGAAGGGAGCAGGCGACCAGAGGCTTCTGCCTCCTGTCTCCGGTCCAGGAGTGGGGGGGGTGGAAACGGACCCGGCAGCCGGAGGCTTGCACCTCCAGTCGCCGGCCCTGGAGTGAGTGGGGTTGGGTGGGGGGAAACGGACCCTGCAGCCGGATGTCGGCCCTGGAATGGGTGAGGGT